>NW_007578166.1:0-122510 GCF_000690725.1 Stegastes partitus | reverse complement strand
CTTGTTAACAGGAGGCTGCACAAACTATACTGCTCAAAAAAATAAAGGAAACACTAAAACAACACATCCTAGATCTCAGAAAATAAAATATTCCAGTTGAAAATCTTTGTTCATTACATAGTGGAATGTGTTGAGAACAAAATAATAAAAATGATCAATGTAAATCTAAATTATTGTCCCATGGAGGTCTAGATTTGGAATCATACTCAAAATAAAAGGTGAAAATCACATTACAGGCTGATCCAACTTCAGTGGAAATTCCTTAAGGCAAGTGAAAATGAGGCTCAGTAGTGTGTGTGGCCTCCACATGCCTGTATGACCTCCCTACACATGGGTATGCTCCTGATGAGGCGGTGGATGTTCTCCTGAGGGATCTCCTCCCAGACCTGGATTAAAGCATCAGTCAACTCCTGGACAGTCATGGTGCAACGAGACACGATGTCCCAGATGTGCTCAATTGGATTCAGGTCTGGGGAACAGGCAGGCCAGTCCATAGCATCAAAGCCTTCATCATGCAGGAACTGCTGACACACTTCAGCCACATGAGGCAGAGCATTGTCATGCATCAGAAGGAACCCAGGGCCCACTGCACCAGCATATGGTCTCACAATGGGTCTGAAGATCTCATCCTGGTACCTAATGGCAGTCAGGGTACCTCTGACTAGCCCATGGAGGGCTGTGAGGCTCTCCAAAGAAGTGCCTTCCCACATCATTACTGACCCACTGCCAAAACGGTCATGCTGGAGGATGCTGCAGGCAGCAGAACGTTCTCCACGGCGTCTCCAGACTCTGTCACGTCTATCACATGTGCTCAGTGTGAACTACTTTCATCTGTGAAGAGCACAGGCTGCCAATGGCCAATCTGCCAATCTTGGTGTTCTCTGGTAAATGCCAATCGCCCTGCATGGTGTTGGGCTGTAAGCACAAGCCCCACTGGTGGACGTCGGGCCCTCATACCACCCTCATAGGACCTGCTTCTGACAGTTTGAGCAGAAACATGCATATTAGTGGCCTGCTGGAGGTCATTCTGCAGGGCTCTGGCAGTGCTCCTCCTGGTCCTCTTTGCACAAAGGAGGAGGTTGCGGTCCTGCTGCTGGGTTGTTGCCCTCCTACGGCCCCCTCCACGTCTCCTGGTGTACTGGCCTGTCTCCTGGTATCTCCTCCAGGCTCTGGACACTGTGCTGACAGACACAGCAAACCTTCTTGCCACAGCTCGCATTGATGTGCCATCCTGAATGAGCTGCACTACTCAAGCAACTTCTGTGGGTTGTAGACACCGCCTCATGCTACCTCTTGGACTGAGAGCACTGACAAAATGCAAGCGTGACCAAAACATCAGCCAGAAAGGACGNCAGGCCAGTCCATAGCATCAATGCCTTCATCATGCAGGAACTGCTGACACACTTCAGCCACATGAGGCAGAGCATTGTCATGCATCAGAAGGAACCTAGGGCCCAGTGCACCAGCATATGGTCTCCCAATGGGTCTGAAGATCTCATCCTGGTACCCAATGGCAGTCAGGGTACCTCTGGCTAGCCCATGGAGGGCTGTGCGGCCCTCCAAAGAAATGCCTCCCCACATCATTACTGACCCACCGCCAAAACGGTCATGCTGGAGGATGCTGCAGGCAGCAGAACGTTCTCCACGGTGTCTCCAGACTCTGTCACGTCTGTCACATGTGCTCAGCGTGAACCTGCTCTCATCTGTGAAGAGCACAGGGTGCCAATGGCCAATCTGCCAATCTTGGTGTTCTCTGGCAAATGCCATTCGCCCTGCACGGTGTTGGGCTGTAAGCACAAGCCCCACTTGTGGATGTCGGGCCCTCATACCACCTCATGGAGTCTGTTTCTGACAGTTTGAGCAGAAACATGCATATTAGTGACCTGCTGGAGGTCATTCTGCAGGGCTCTGGCAGTGCTCCTCCTGGTCCTCTTTGCACAAAGGAGGAGGTTGCAGTTCTGCTGCTGAGTTGTTGCCCTCCTACAGCCCCCTCCACGTCTCCTGGTGTACTGGCCTGTCTCCTGGTATCTCCTCCATGCTCTGGACACTGTGCTGACAGACACAGCAAACCTTCTTTCCACAGCTCGCATTGATGTGCCGTCCTGAATGAACTGCACTACTTCTGTGGGTTGTAGACACCGCCTCATGCTACCTCTTGGACTGAGAGCACTGACAAAATGCAAGCGTGACCAAAACATCAGCCAGAAAGGACGAGAACAAAGACATGGTCTGTGGTCACTCCCTGCAGGTCCACTCCTCATTTCCACCTGTTGTCTGGTCCATTTGCACAGCAGCAGGTGAAATTGATTCGCAATCAGTGTTGCTTCCTAACTGGACAGGTTGATTTCAGAGAAATGTGATTGACTTGGAGTTACATCGTGTTGTTTAGGTGTTCCCTTTATTTTTTTGAGCAGTGTATTAAATAAAAGGGTCCCAATAGTTATCGTGCACATAGATTTGAGAAAAGTGTTTGATAAGCATTAAAAATGTTTTATTTGATATTACTCAAATTAATGGTGAGAATTTTCTGAATATTTTGAATGAAAGACCATGAGGATAAACATTTCTTTACCCCACATGCTCAGTCTACGAAGGCTGTACTTCAACATAACACCGTATCTCATGACTTGCTGCGGTGAAGTGCAATTTTGTTCTGAATTGGTCTCACAAGAAGATGGTTAAATATACAGTAAATAAGGTTGCAAATCATTTCAGGGCACAGCTGAGATGACTGTGTCTGCCTGTTTTTAATTTAAACCTTTTCTCTCAGGATGAAAAGTTTCTCTGAGAATCACGTTTTTGATATGTACTGTATGTATATAGTCAGAATTCCCTAGTGTCCACATTTCCACACTTGTAACAAGAGCGTGAACTATAAAATGACAGTCGGAACTGCCGACTTTTTCTCCAGGGTGAAACCAGTGGAGTGCAGACGCTTGTGTCAGTGAATTGGGGTTTTCAATCCAAACAGTGACTTGCTTGTTTAACTTAATTTCTGTTTTCTGTAGATAATGATGTCTGAGGTTCATAACACGCAACAGAGAGAGAAAACTGTCTCCTCGCTGTTTCCATAACCTCGTTTGGCCTGCTGACGAGTGTCATTCTGACCCGCCCCCCCCGGCCCGCTGCCTAAATACAGCACCATTATAAATGTTAAAATTAACATCATCTATAATATCTTGTTCAGTAATGTGCCTGTATGACAACCACAGCAAATGCAGCTTCACTATTTCTCAGAGGGAGAGCAAAGAAGTGGCCCTTGGTGACTGCTACCATGACAGACTAAAGACTCCCCAGAGCTCTGACCGCTCTGTTCAATAGTGAAGCCTGTTAGAGGGCTGCTCATGTGTTTATTGAACTAAAGCTATAGCCAGTAACTACTATTTTTCAAGCCTAACTTCTTTTTTGTAGAACCATTTCCCACCCTTGTACATTCAGCAATATACAACCAACCACAAAACGCTTACAGGAAATTTTGTATTGTCGTCATTGAAAAATGTTTAGACAATATTTTTTTAAAAAAGGTGTTTTATGTAAATAAAGAATCTGTTTGTGTTAGTTAAAGCAGGGGTTCTCAACTGGTGGGTCGCGACCCAAAAGTGGGTCGTGGACCTGTTCTGGGTGGGTCGCGGACAGCTGGTCAAAATTAAATAATATGAAATGCGCATCCCAGGTTGGACTTATTTTTTATTTTGACAGTCATGGTAACCACAGTTTGTTTGAGGTTCATTTTAAGTGTGTGTTGATGTTGGGATGTAAGATGGCAAAGCGCAAATATGACCCGGAGTCAAAATGTTGATTTTCATACTAGGGCTGGACCCGAATAGCCAAATAGCCAACTATTCCTCCCACCTCTCCCCAGCCCCCACCTGCCGCCACCGCCACTACCACCGATACAGCACTGTGACCGTCGGTCGGACCGAAAGCTCAGCGCCCCGTCTGAATAATAAGCCCGTCCCCCTCCTCCGCCGTGGACACGGTGCTGTCAAAGTTAACGTAAACACCTAAACTGGTCTTAGTAGCCAAAATCTGCCTGTGCGTCCCGCCACTTCCAGCCCGTCAGAGCCTGCACGCACCCAGAAATCCGCTGGCTGTCAAGGGGCAAAGTGTTGTCACGTTTGTGTATATATTGTAGCTTTTATGACTACAGGCTAGAAAGGACACATGTTTTTAAATATTAACACAAACCTTTTCAATGTACTTTTAACTAACTTAGATTTGTCTATTTTTCGATGAGATGAGTTATTATTTTCATGTCAGCCATTGCTTTTCGTCAGCATTAAAACAAACCTTTTGTAATGTGATAAATGAAGTTGTGTAATGCTGCCAGCACCAATGTGGTGCAGTGTTCAGAGGCCAGAGATCAAACACCACAGGCAAGTCACAGCGCGTTAGATGTGTCACTTTATTTAGTTTAAAAAAAAAAAGAAAGCCAATAAGAAATCCTTCAGCAGCAACTACTAATAATCAATTTCTTCTGGACAACAGCCAATGACCCCAAAGGCCCAACACGCAGCACTGCAAATCAGAAACAACATCAATTGTACTGCACAGCCTCAAGCCTCCATAAACCATCAGTACCAGCCACCTGGAGGGACCCCTGCAAACTGTAGGGGGACAAAACCATTTGGAATTTTTAAAGGGACGTGGAGGTTCCCTGTAATTAAGCAAGGTTAGTAAAACTGCTTAGAGAATCTATTTCTTAAAAACTACATATAGACAAATGATAGAGACAAAGAAAATAAATAGAAGAAACCATAACACGTAGGTTTCGCATGATGATAAAGGTCGCTTAAATTGCCGCGGACCCCCCCAAGGGTCTCAACATGAGGAGTCCCGTCTGACCAGGAAGCGCCGGCAGAGTGGAGTTTGTTTGACAGAAACTGTTATCAGCGGGTCGTCATTTTTTTGTTTTGACAATATGAAGTGGTTCTAAGCGGAACAGTTAAACATTTGTACGGGCCAAAAACACAAAGCAACTCCCGGTCCCCCCTCTATCTAAACGAGGCTCCCACCCTCCCCTCCTAGCTCACCTGTTTGACTGTCTGTACTGCCGGTAAAAGTTTGCTGGTAGCACCTTCCCTCCCGAGTGCTGTAGCCCCCACAGAGACACCAAGCCAGGCCTTCAGTCCGTCTCGACTTCCCTTCTCCAGCGGTTTAATGCCCCTTTCATCCTCCAGAGAGCTCCTCCCTGCCTGCTCACACAGGTGGCTATCATCAGTAATTCACCCAGGTAAGCACTCACCTGCTCCACAGTCAACACAGATAGAGAGCCTCCAGTTTTTCCTCACGACAGTAAAAAAAAAAAAAAAAAAAACGAAAACGAAAGTTAAGCACGTTCTTCAAACATGTAATGCTTGTTTTGAATACTGCATAGGAATAAGTACTGTAAGATGAGACTTTACCTGAATCAATACTTCTGTTTTACTTTATTTCCTTTTATTATATATTTTTTACCCGTTGTGGTGGTGCTTGGGAAGCCAGCCAGGCAGTCATGGTGTCCAAAGTTGTAAAAATAATTACAATAATAACAATTAAAAAACATTGGCCAACTTACTGTCATGGCAACACAATGGATTTGCAGTTTGAGTGCAACATTAAATGTGCAATATCCTGATTTTCACCCTGATAGTATTAAATTCTAACCAAAGCTGTGAAAATGTAGTGAAAAATCAATATTATGTCCAAATAAAAAAGTCAAACGACAACAAACAAAATGAGACAGTGTTTAGTTTTTTTAGTTTTTTGTTTTTGTACTGTAGATTTAAACGCTGTGATAGTATTATCATTAAATAGTTATTTTAAATTACAATGCACACACAGCGTGGGCCTTGGATCAGGGAGGCCCCTGTGTAAACAGAAATAAACACTTTGCCAGTTGTTTCCTTTGAGTCACACAAACTCCCTCCAACCTGCGCCTATTGTGTCCTCCGCTGTCTTCCGTCATCCCAGTGGCTCCCCATATCCCTCACTCAGTTGTGGAACTTTCCATCAAAGCATCTCGTTAATGATGGAGCACTCTCATGCATGTTTAAGAACTTGACAGGGATCTTCCACTGTGCAATTTCAACCCCTTGATTGCACAAACTCACGCTCACTTAATTTTTTATTATTATTTTTTTAAAAGTCAACTGTAGTTATGTAGCCAGTTTCGAATGATAAAAATTGCAGTGAAGAAAATGCACCATGGCTTGACTGGATACTGTAGGAATGTGCTAAGGAACAGCAGAAAAATCTTATTTTGGCTAAAATCTGCATTTATGTAATGTGTAAATGTGTGGAAATGAACCGTTTTCCTGGTTGTGTGCTGGTTTATATGTGTGTGTGTCTTTGGAAGCCCCAAAAGTGCAATGAGAAACAGATTATAGAAGGGATACTTCTGAAAGAGCTTTGTGGTAAGACTGAGAACTTTAGGAATCCATAAAAACAAGGGAGAATTTTTTAGCTATAAAATCCAAAAGCAAGCGTACAAAATAGTTTTTTTGTTATTGCCCCAGATTGAAAATGCACTATATACATTTGTAAGTTCAGAAATAAGTCAGTGTAAAACACCTTGTTTGTTTATACACCAAATACGGAAAGTAATCTGGAAGTATCTGTTACTGAGTTTGGGTAATCCCTTGGATTACATTACCAATTACAATTTTGATGAGGTATCTAGTGACTGTAATGGAATACAATTTTAGTGATCCATTCCACCCTTGCCAAGGATTCTGTTGAATGTGGTTAAAACCTCACACTGCCATGAGAATATGGGACACATGCAAACCCGCGCACACGCACACATATTCAGGATAAATAAACAGTAGGATTAATACGAAAAGCTGTTTTACTCCTCGCTGATTTGATAGATGATATTCAGATTTAGGATTGTAGATGGGTATGTCCTTTTCAAATGTGACTTTGAATCCATTTGAATGATAGGGATCAACTAGTCAAAATACAGCTGCTGTTGCAAGCTCAGGAATCTGGACTATTATTAACTGTGTTAGTAAGCAGTTGAATTGTTAAATCAGTCTTTGTGTAGTTTTTTTTGTTGTTGCTGTTTTTGCATGCAGGGCAACAGAGACCATCAATTTAGATGGAAGCTATAAAAACAATGTTTTGGAAAAGCAGTTGTTTTAATGCATTTAAACTGTTTCTCTCACACTTTGGATTTAGTGGTCTTTGTTGTTGACGATCTCTTAGATTTTACCATGGCATCAGAGTACTCTTGTTTTTTTTCCGAATGATTCAGATCCATAGAGCTTTTTCACAGGAGACATGTTGATTCGTCACAGCAGGAAAAGCACAGATGGACCTAACACGAATGGTGACGTCAGTCATTGCAATGCAGCAATTATCATGGCTATTAGTTGTGGCTAGACTGTGGGACTTTTATATGTTATATAGAATTAAATTATATAAAGCTGATATTGTGCCCAAATAACATCATAAACATGCATAATCAACCTTTGATAACATGACCATGACAATCACGAGATACGTACACAATATAGTCTACATGCTACTAAATTCCATCTACTTGTATTTATTTTGAGATTTTCACTGATACATTTTCTTCTATAGCATAATACCTGATGAAAACAGAGTATATCAAAATATCATGGGGAGTGGTCAGTGCGTCGGAATTCCGGGTTATATTGGTTAAAATAAGATTTTTCTTCTTGTTTTTCAGATCACATAAATTACAATTTTCAATTTTATATATATATATATGTATTATGTATGTATGTATGTATGTATGTATGTATGTATATATGTGTGTGTGTGTGTGTATGTGTGTCTGTGTGAACTTGCAGACATATAGTATGTGTGTGACACAGATCTGTTTCACTTGTAACCTATTTCCGCACCTGCTTGTAACCTATCTTTGTGGCTGACAGTCCATGACCAGAATCCAGGTAGCGTGTGAACGCTCAGCTTCTGTCTCCTCCCAAGTGTCACTGTCGTTCACCCCTCCTTTCTCTCTTTTCGTTCGCAGCTCTGTTTTCACTGAGTATTGTCCTTGGATGTCCCTCGTTTCTTACAGCAAATAATCTTGGTCATACATCCACTCAGTTAGGGTTCCTGCTTAAGATTTTATCGGACAAAACGCAAACTGCAGCTAGAAAATGTTTTGGGGACCAAGAGCTGTGAAACACTACTCATCTGTTCGCTTCAGTCGCTTTCAGTTTGAAATGGTCGAATCACTTACTGTGTTACTGTTTCCACCCTTGAAATGACAACGCAACACTTGTGATGTGACACAGAATAAGATTCAGCTCGAAAGTTGCCTGTGAGTTTGTCTTAATTTACATTGCTAATTAGACTTTTCTTGCAAATCAAAAGTTGATATGACAGTTTTATTGTATATCAACAAACACCCTGTAATTGTCTGCCTCATTTTCATATCCTGCATAAACAAAGAAAGAAACACCATCATTTCTGATATCTCAGGAATGTAATAACATTTAATGTTTCTGTGCTTAGCTTTAGATTTGCACATGTATTTTAGAGTTACATGCATATTTACTTAAAGAACTTTCTGAAGTGTATTGATCGGAACAGAGCCCTTTGCAATATTTAAAATTTTGGATTTTTCATCAGTTTTCAATAATTGCATGGCATATAAATTTGTAAATTTGTAAATTGTCATATCATTTATATACATTTTTTAAAAGTAAAGTAGCATTTAGACTTCGCAATAATTTCTACAAAGAAAAAACATTTGATGATTACTCGTACCATATAAATATGAGCAACGTGAACATATATAATACGTATTTACAACAAGCAACTATTCTTGTCATCTTGTCGTTGTGTCTTTTGCGTATCAGTAAGAACATAGCCTCCACTGCCCACCAGTAATCTACAGTGAGTATGAATTAAATTAAGTGTTTTTTAAAAAAAAAAAAAAGTAATTTAGCCAATTTTTTTTTTACTCCATAAGTGCATCATACTTTGGGGAAGCAAAGTCTTATTTTGGGATTCCTTTAAAAACAGTGACATATTTATTTTGTTATTAAATATAATGGAAAGCTGAGGTCTTACAGTATGATGCAGAGTTCAAGTGAGAAAGATGAGCAACATTTATTGTATTCATCCATATAGACAGGAGCCTTTGTCAGTCTGTGATGAAGTGTTGAGGTGATCCTAGAGAGAAGGGTATCAAATGAAGCTTGCATTAACTGATAGCGGATTACTCCATGTCAACCAGAGACAGGCATCCTGTTGGTGTTTGAAAAACTTCCAGCGATACGGTGCCTCACATGCTTTTGTTGATGTGACCTCTATCTTTGTGTGCGTGTTCGTGTGTGTGTATGGCACTACAGTGAAAGCAGAGACAGGTTAATGAAAGTAATGACGAAATCTTATATAACATGGGGGATTTTCTTACCTGAAGGGGAACACCGGTGGAATACAAGAACATTAACTCCTTCTCTCTCTCTCGTCCACTGTCTGGCTCTCACAAACGAGCACACCCACAAACGTGCACAAGCACCACCAGTGCACGAAAAACATGAGAACACACGATTTAAAATCCCAGAATGTATTGCATCTACGTCACAGTAAATCATACATGATATCATACATACAAATACAGTGTAATGGTCTTGTTGGTGTCATGAACTCTGGTCTGCTTCAGCCATGACGATGCCGGTGAACTTGTTGTGTGGTTGAACAATGATTTTACAGATGAAGAACTGACTATATCAAAAACTGACATCATACTGTCATCATAATTGACAATATCGCCATGAAGCTGATGGTCAAACACACAGAAAACATACACATACATCAATGTAGTGGCAAGAAAAAGTAGGGGAAGGCTTTGGAATTGTTTGCATTTCTGCATACATTTGTCTTAAAATATGGTACGCGCTTCCTTTAAGTCACAAATATGAATGAACACATTCTAGTAACACACAAATTATTGTGTTGTTCTTGTTCATGTAGAACATTCAGTGAACTTCTACATATGATTTCAACAAAAGCTACCTGGAGTCAGAAGTTAGTCGGTTAGTTAGGGTTGAATTTACTTTTCACTAGAAGCAGGTGCTGATGTGAGCCATGGCTAAAATACAAGGGATCTCATTAGACTTACAATCAATAATTGCCCACAGAAAGGCAAGCTGTAATTAAAAGGAGACAATTTAATATGGTGGCTACTCTTCCTAGAAGTGGGCACCCAACTAAGATGGCCCTATCCAGAATGCTCAAACTCAGTGAGGTAAAAAAAGAAGCCCAGATTAAGGCTTGTAAAATAATTGGAACTGGTTATGATCTCTGTGAGTATACCATACATGATTACATGGAGCATGGTGTTCCATCCGGCCACGCCTGAAGTTCACCAAAGACCCATCTTGACGCTGCACAACACTGCTGTAGAAATATTTTTGGACTGTTGAAACTGATGCTGCACCGTTTACCAGCATTAAAACATAATCCCAAAGCACGGTGGAGGCAGCATCATGATTTAGGACTGCTTTGCTGCCTCTCGGCTTACACAGCTCATCATCATCAAGATAATAGAATAGAATAAAACTTTATTGATCCCTTCGGTGTAAACCTCAGGGAAATTGTTGAAAAATTGAAATTGAAATTGTTGAAAAATTGTTGATAAAAGTGAATCCCCAAGTCTATCAAGTCGCTTACTTTCTCCAACAGCACTGGCAATGTCCTATAGGCAAAGACATAAAAGGTCATGATTGTTTGGGTGTTACTAGTTTAAGCACATTTTGCACTCTTCACTTAAAGAACAGATCACAATGTATGACCACGCATTGCAGAAAACCAGGTAATTCCAAAGATTTCACATATTTCTTTCGTGCCACTGTCTGGTGTTAAGTTGGTGCTAAAGCAGAAATGCAGACACTACACAAGTCTAAAGCTATTTTGAGATAATATATTTCCAGTTTAACATGTCACTTACATTCCAAACTTTCTTCTATAATTGGAAAACAATTTATAAAATAAATCCTTGTAAAACATACCACCGGTAAGTTACACTGATACAGCATAATTTACAATTACTTCTGAAAAATAAGAGGCATCATAGGATATCTTGGCCTAATGTCCCATGGCCCTATAACAGTTTGTTGCCCTTATTAAGCAGTTATCTTTGGCTTCCTGCCTCCTTTTCTCTTTTGCTTTCTTATTGTTTTTCCAAAATTGATGGATGTATTTCTATGCACTGACAGAAAGGAAGATGCTTCCAACATAAAATTCCCTTTTTGGAAGATCAATTTGTACCTCATCAACAGATAGGATCTATTACAATTTCAATACTTTATATTGTGCTTCAGATCAGAATAAATGTGTTATTTAGACATTATTTTAGAAAAGACAATTCTCACAAAACAAATGCCAAAATGGGGGACAGAATGGTTACAACGACTGCAGTGTCACCCGAGCTGAAATCAAAAATACTGAGCATACATATATGATAAACATAGGTATTACAGAACGACTATATATGGCAAATTCAGTAGTATTCCAACATGACATAAATTAAGGCACTCCAGTATAATACATGATGTGGAGTCAGTTAGACTGTTAGTGGAGAGTTCTTGCACACCTGCACTACTTGTTGGACAGAATAAATAAATATACATGAGAATCGTAATACATTTTACAATAAATAAATAAAATACAGCAGGGCTACGATCTAGACACTATGCACAGGTTACTCAAGACACTTGAGGAAAATTGTGATTAATTTTTTTTGTTCATTTTTTTTTATTTTTTAAACAACCTTGCTCTTATTTCTTTTGAACTGGCCATCATTCCTATCATTTTCCAACAACAAGCAGTTGCTGCTGCATTTACTGGAAACCACACTTCCAGCAATGTTTTTAAAGATGACATTGCAGGAATTGTCGAATATCCATGTCAGTGGGTTACCCAACCTTCTACAACCCTATAACTCATCATAAAAATCTGATGATTTATTAGTTTTCCAGCAGCAGGAAGCTCATTAACATAAACTGAACCATGGAGTGGCTATGCAATGCAATTCTAATCACATGACATTAAAACAGTGAAGCTGGTGAGCAAAATGTCATAAACAACAGGATTAATGGCCAAGGAAATGAACGTAAGACCGAAGTTATATAAAAAAACCCAAAAAAAATCTTAAATGTAAAGTATACAATAGAAGTAGACCACTGTGCAATATCACTTCAATGTCAAAAGATTTAAAATTGTATTCCCTTTTAATATTATTAAAAAAGAATATTACAAAAAAAATAAAAATAAGCCAAATACTGCTGCAGCAATAATTTAGGAGGTGTAGAATGAGCCTTAGTACCACTAAGTGGCCGTCCTAATGAAAATGAAACAGTTTTCTGACACCTCAGACAGTGAGAAGGACTGTTTGTAATGCAAAAAACCCAGCTAGTTTTCAATTATATGTAAGAACAAATACGCTACTGTTAAACTGTCACGTAATGCAGTTACTGTAAGGTGATACAATTTTGAATTATTTTATGTTTGAATGATATTGCACATATTGTTGTATACTATATATGCTGCCAAAGTATGACAACGTGTTTTACTCTGTCTATATGCAACTAAAATGCCTAACATTAAGTAAACTTGAAATGTGCTGACATCAATTCCTGAACATGGTAAATTCTTCCACTTTAGTTATTTTTAGTGTCATTTTCAAATTAGACACAAAAGAGGTAAATGTGGTCCAACCTGTTTATCTTTGTAAAACATATATTTCAAAAGACGCAGTGAATATCTTATTGATCCCATTAGACCACTTGTCGAGTGAAATCATAACAGTAAAATATTCTCCATATTATCTTCTCTTCTGAATTCCTGCTTTGTGGCAAAGTTTGTCCTTCCCTTTAACAATGTTCTTCTACAGTCATTTCCCATTGTCAGTCTGCCAGATGCCATTGGCTTTATTGAGTGATGTATTACTGCCCTGTCTGGTACTCGTCTCAACATGCATGGCTTGCTCAACAGCATCTGCCAGGGGCAGCTTGTCCTCTGCTTCTGTTTCTCTGTGGTAGAAGTAGTTGAAGTTGGAAACAATGACAGGAACAGGCAAAGCAATGGTCAGCACACCTGCAATGGCACACAAAGTGCCCACCACCTTCCCCCCCATGGTAATGGGACACATGTCTCCGTAGCCTACAGTGGTCATGGTAACCACAGCCCACCAAAAGCCATCAGGTATGCTGACAAACTGTGTGTTCGGCTCATCTACCTCAGCAAAGTAGATAGCACTGGAGAAGAGGATGACTCCAATGAAGAGGAAGAAGATGAGCAAACCAAGCTCACGCATGCTGGCCTTCAGAGTCTGTCCCAAAATCTGCAGCCCTTTGGAGTGTCGTGAGAGTTTGAATATACGAAACACCCTGACCAGGCGAATGATACGCAAAATGGCCAAAGACATGTTCTGTCCTGAGCTCTCCTCTGGGGTCGTGGATATTTCTGTAAACACAGTGACAAAATAGGGGATAATGGATATGATGTCAATGATGTTCATGAGGTTGTGGAAAAACTCCTTTTTGCTCGGACAGACCAAAAATCGTACACACAGCTCAAAGAAGAACCAAGCAATACAGGCAGTCTCAATGATGAAGAAAGGATCAGAGAAAGTTGTGGGCTTTACACCAGGTGGTGTCGCAGAGGTGTAACCTCTAGTTTGGTTGAAAGGTTGTACTGCAGTGGGCACAATTGGATCAGTGTCGTCTCTGAATTCTGGCAGCGTTTCCATGCAAAAAATGATGATGGATATGACAATGACAAAGACAGACACCAGTGCTACACCTCGTGCTGCATTGGAGCTCTCTGGGTACTCAAAAAGCAGCCAGAATTGCCTATACACATCATTATTAGGGAGCGGAATCTCAACATCTTTGATGAATCCTTCATCTTCTCTAAACTGCTCCATGGCCTCGCTTCCAAGCTGATAGAACAGAATTTCATCTGCAAACACATCAAGGGGAACATTTGCAGGTCGTCTGACCTTACCCCCTGACTGGTAGTAATACAAGATCCCATCAAAGCTCGGTCGGTTGCGATCAAAAAAGTATTCATTTCTCATTGGATCAAAGTAGTCCATCCTCTTCAAAGGGTCTCCTAGAAGTGTCTCAGGAAACTGGTCTAATGTTTTAAGTTGTGTCTCAAAACGAAGACCTGCGATGTTGATGATGACTTTCTGGTCACCATCATCCAGCCCTCGTTTGTCTACGAAGAGATCTTCACAGCACTCCTTAGCGAGCCGGTTGAAGATCGTCTCACTCTCCTTAGTGCCCTCACTGTTTAGCAGCAGTTTCCAGTTAGAGATCATGCTGGCACAGCTGCTGCGCCCTTGTCTGCCTGGAGATGGCATTGTTGGGGACTGAGGTACTCCCAATGTCTGTGTATGTGGAATAGGTGAAGATGACGTGGATTCCCAAATGCGGGTGGGCACGGGGCTGTACTGGGAGGGTGTGGAGGATAGTTGAGGGGCTCGGAGAAGGTAGCTGCTGCCTGGGCTGCTGTGTTCTGGGGGTATGTCCACAGTGAGAGCTGTGGTCTCGTCTGCATAGGTGTCCACCTCATCCTCAAGGCTGGCATTAATGTCATCCAGACTCTCAAAGTCTACCAGTGCCACCTCCATGATTGTGGTCGAGCCAGCGTAAAGCCTTGGGACACCAGGATAAGATAATCACACACCGACTGACAGATGGAGGGCTCAGTCAGCAGAATCAGCAGCAGCACACCAGAGCATCCAGTCTTCAGCAAGACTCACAGCACACAAAGAAAGCTCCCTCGACTCTTTTCCCCCTCCAGTACCTGTAAAGTTAGAACCAGAGAGATAAAGAGAGTCATTAAGTTTCTGTTCATAGTTTAGGGTTTCTTCTATGTATTAACTGCCATCAGGTCACAAGAATATCACATCAGAACAAACATATTCTGTCGTGGTTGGTTGTTGCCATCTCTTTGGAAACAGACAGTGATAGAAGTGGAAGAAACAGTGATAAAGGAAGACAGAGAAGGATATGTACAGTATAGTTAACAGATAAAATTAATAGGAGATTATAACAGTAGTGAAAGATGTGATTTTAAAAAAAAAAAGCAAAAACATTGTAGTAAAGTTGTGACTTGTTTCAACACTGTTATTGTGGAGGCACTGTGATGAGTCATGTAACTGTGAAATAGGACAACAGCAGACAAAATACAACAGAAATGAAGTATTTTGACGTAAGTGTAGCAGAGTTTTATTTGTTACATGTTGAAATATCTTTGACCAGTCAAGTCACTTTGTCAAACTGCTGACGTAGACTTAGATTGTCTGTCCAAACAATGGAACAGGCTCCTCCAACTCCATTGCACATACTCAAGATCACAGCAGTTCAAACACTTGGATACAACATGGGCACACATATTTGTACTTTTGCACACACACATAAACAAAATCACAGACATAACACCTGCTCAAGGGAAAGGGAATCAAGGTGCGCACCCTGCAGTGACCCTAACACAGGTAGTAGGAGCCTAGAACAGTGCAGAGTAACTGGGGCTGTGCATACATTAGTGCATAATTAACTGGCTGTGCAGTGATAGCATGGACCGAGCTTCTTTTAAATACCAGGGATCACATTTAAACTGCACTGAGCCGCGTTATTGCTGCTAGACGTGAGACTGAGCATCTTATCTGTTCCTGTCTTTCTCCATATATGTTTACATCTACCTGACCCCGTGTGACTTTTTAACAGTATAACGATCGCATTAAATAGTAATCTGATCTGTGAGGTGTGCATGCACTAGAATGTGCTGGTCTGGATGTGCACCACGCTGTGTGTTTGTGAGCTCATACTGTACGTGTGTGTGTGTGTGACCCAATGCTGACGCCTGCAGATGTTTAATTAAAGACTCCAGAGATGAGTCACCACCTAAAACCAGTGCCAGTGATACCAATCCTGCTGGGAGAGAGAGAGAGAGTGTGCGAGAGAGAGCGAGAACAAGAAGGATGACATGAAAATTGTTGGGAAGACGGATGTGGGTGGAAGCACTGGGCGGGACGAGGTCAGCGTCGCAAAAGAAGGAAAGTGACAATGCAACAGAAAGGGAGTTGATAGGTGGGTGGATGGATAGACAGGATGATGAGAGAGGACCCCTAACAAGGGAAGAAGGGTGAGTTGTCTAGAGAAGAAGAAACATTTGACAAGGGGATGGAAGGAACAAAGACTGTGACAGACCAAACAGAAGGAAGGAAGGAAGGTTCATTTCAAACTGGAAAAGACATTTAATGTGAACAAGGTGAAAGTTTAACCAGATTTCAAGTAGGATTGCAACACCTTTCACATAGACTGAAGTTACAGGAAAAAAGCTGTGTATTGGTAAGATGGTGAATTAAATCAAAGCTTCCTCTCCTCTCCTCTCCTCTCCTCTCCTCTCCTCTCATTTTCTTGTGATCCTAAAATAGAATCAAAACACTAAGTCAAGACACTTGCTCTCAGATCAATAGTTGGAAATCAGTGATCTTGCTCTGCTCGACCAATTCCTAATGCTTTTCCAGTAATTCAATGTGCTATCAATTTGAATGTTGCCTATCGCAACAGAAAGAACTACCAACACCTAAAGGTTCGTCACTGAAAGTAATGGAATGACATACGACTTCTCTGACTCTCCACAAAGACGAATGGTTTAAAAAACAGATGGAGATGTAAAGCTGATGCAGGCATTTACTCTTAATTACAGTAATGCTCAAGATGTGCTGAAAGCGACAGGCTTACATTGCCATTCCGCTGACCCTTAAAACAGATTAAAATGTTCTAATGATTACTAGCTTACTAATGTAATTTCAAAAGCTGCAATCGCAAATTTGCTCCCTGGACCCTTTATGTTACAGGAAGAAACAGTGTAAACTTCCCAAACAAGCTGACAGACAGAATAATAAACAAGCAACGCACACCTTACCTTAAGTTGCACGAGGTTCTCGCACCATGTGTGTACAATTTGCTGTGACGAGGATAATTAGAAAAAGGCCCTCTACGAGTTGTGCCACTGCTGCAGCTTTCTGTTACCTTCCCATTTGGGATTAGAATGACCCATCTATCACGGACTACATTGGGTAACCTTATGCTGGAGTAGAAACCAGAGCTGTGGCAAAGGCCACATGCGCAAACAAGCACACACACACACAAACACATGCAAACATGCACAAGGGCCACTAAATAACCAAGTAAAACAGAGGGGAGCAATCTAATCCTAAAGATTGTTCATTCTGGAGACAAGTGTGTGACTGTCTATAAGGTGTCTCTCTGCGACTTAAGTTTGGTGCTCAATATCTTCTGGACTGGAACGGTGTGACTAGATCCTCAGATGTCTTCATGCTTGACTAACTTACCCAACAAACACAGAGACACACACACACCCAGGTAGTATCCATATCTCACTTATTTACAGTATCACGATGAATATTTGATATTCGACAACTCCATTAACGTGTTCAACACAGCGCGGGGGAGAAGGAATGCTGAGCGGGCGACAGTGCCACAGCTTTCCACCTTTTATTTTAAACTCAGCAGAGCTCCTTTATTATCACTTCCTTCAACCCTTCCTTTAACTGTAAGCTCCGTCTAAGCTGCACACCTTAAGAACATGAATCTTTAATAACTTTCAGTTTAAATTACTGTCTGACGTGTTCCGTCACTGAAGCAGAAAAAAGAGGGCATTTAACCTCTTAAGGGGCCCCCAGGCATTTGTTAGCAACCGCGGAGATTATAGATGATCTCATGTCACATTCCACCAAGCAACACTCGGACACACTCGCCATAACTCCCTGTCTGCACGCCATAAAACATATTTACACACACAGGCATGTAGGGAAGCCACGACTCAGCTTTTACAATTGCGAAAGCATGTGTGAACAGCTACCGTGGAGAGTCTTGTCAACACCGTTGAATCAACATTTGTTCTGTTTCTGTTCACATTTGCGTAATTGTGGGATAGAATAAGACTTGTTTTATGTCCTTCAGTCTAAGGATGCAAATTAGTGTCATCATATGAACTTACCATAAATCCTGTGACCTTACAGTGATGACGACAATACCCTACAGTAATATATATGTCAAAAAACTTAGTCAAACCTGCAGAAAGAACTCCATTTTAGTGTTCTTATTGCCAAACTATCTGTCATTATATAACATTTATATTCAGTATTATTATATTTTCATCACAAACCACTGACTGTGCATATCAATGCTGATAGACGACAGCAAATGTATTATATACATGCAAATGCCATAGCAAAAAAAAGGGGAAAAATAACTTATATATATTAGTTTGGGGTTGATATTGATAGAAAACTCCTTTTCTAGCTGCCAAGACTCCTGCACGTCATACAACTCTTCAGGATACAAATGAACAACAATATTCTTTTTTGATTTATTGCTCACAAACAAAAGCACAAACTTTTCTGACTGTAATGACATTGAAACTGATAAAGTGTTAACGTCTACATCCTGGAATTTAAGATAGCCCCTATTTGCTAGGATCTAGAATTACAATGTCTCACTACATTAGAGGAGTTCATGTGGGGATAACAGGGACTCAACAGAGCAGTGAAAAGTGGAGGAATAAAAAGTTAGCCAACATATATGCGCAAATGCTTCCAAATGCTACGGAGCAGTGAGGACAAAACGCAGCGTGACCTTGACCTGTGGCAGCACAGCGTAAAACAGAGGTGTCATGTGGGGCCCATGCCAACCCATGGGGGCGTAACTATTCTCGCCCTGCTATTAATACACAGGGAGTCATAGTGAGAAAAACTCATGAGATAACAACTCTTGCTACATGTGATGCTCTGAAGCTCACAAACACAGGCAAGCAATGCACACAGTGGAGAGGGGAAAAAAAAAGACTGTATGAGACAATATTGGGATCCGCATCAGAAATATGGTAATGCATGCTGTGCTGAGCTGTACATTTAGTGAGCTTTCCCCTGTGACTTTATCACATGTGTGTAAACAGGAGCAGATGTTCAGGCAGCTCCAGCTTAAATGCAAGTCAATCCTTTGCTAGCTGGTTGGCAAGGAAGGCATGTATGTATCTGATATTTAACTTAGAGAGCAATATATTTAGTTGCATCCCACTGAGTGAACATTAACCTTTTTAATGCAACAGAGGGTGTGCTGTATTAGCCACTGTGTACTGCTGCTGCTGTCTTAACGAGACTGTTGACTTTGGACCTTTTAAAGCATTAAAAGTTTAAAAGCAGAGGTTAGTTTAAGACCAATACAATTTCTTACTGCTTTAATGTTTCCCACACTTTAAGCTCTGACATTAGCTAATGGGTTTTCATTGTTTTTTGTGTATGTGTGTGTGTTTTTTTTCTTTCTGTCTCTGTGTGTGTGTTGTCTGTGATGCCCTTCTGTGTGTTTAGGTATCTTCAGTAATTTTACTCTGGCTTGAGGCCTCAGAGGCTTTTTACAAAAAAATTCAGATGATATTCGACATGCAGCTGATGAGTGAATATCCATCCATTATCTATACATCGCTTAATCCTCACTAGGGTCGCGGGGGGGCTGGAGTCTATCCCAGCCGACTTAGGGCGAAGGCAGGGGACACCCTGGACAGGTCGCCAGTCCATCGCAGGACCACACTTAAAGACAGACAACCAAGCACACTCACATTCACACCTGCGGACAATTTAGAATCACCAATTAACCTCAACATGTTTTTGGACTGTGTGGGAGGAAGCCGGAGAACCCGGAGAGAACCCACGCTGCACGGGGAGAACATGCAAACTCCACACAGAAAGATCCCGGTGCCCCCACCGGGACGCGAACCGACAACCTTCTTGCTGCGAGGCAACGGTGCTATGAGTGAATATTCCTTAGAGAAATAAAACTTTACACTGATACAAGTTCAGGGATCAGATTTCTGTCTGTCGGTTTAAATAGCAGTGATAAGAAGGTTATAGAAAGAACCAAAACATTTTACTGTTTAAGCTTTTAAGACCTGGCATCCATAAACATGGACATCACATCTTGGGCTATATTACCACAACAGTTTATTTTTTAAATTTTTCATATTTTATTATTTTTGTAATTTTTATAAATACAAAAATGCATATCAAACAAGGGCAAAAACCCACTTCCACCCGTGGATGTCACAAGGTTGACGTTAACCGTCGTGCATCAGCCGTGGGAATATCTTTGTCTCTGCTGCGGTTTATAATTCTACATGCCTCCTGCTTAATAAAAAATAAGCTAAACCTCAAATTATGCCCTCTAAACTGTGGTTCGCCATCTTCATCACAAGCCATTCTTTATTGGACAATTTGTATGATCACAAGAACAAATGTACCGCTGACCACAGCTGATGTAAGCTTACAGAAGTGCGTGAGCATTACGGTAAGCTTTACGTCCTGCATATGGAATTACAATGGACGGCATTCTAACTTCAATGCGTTTCAGTGCTGTATAATTGACCTTGTATAGTGGACCCTTTGTTGTGCTCCTGTGTTGCGGGTGGGGGATCTCTGGCTGTGTGAGGACATTGGTTGGTAGAGCTGGTATTTTTGGATCACAGTTTTGACCCTATTAAGCAGATTAATGCAGGCTGGGCAGCTCAGTGCTATAAGCCCAGGGATCTCTTCCGTCAGATCAACACAGATACTCGTGAGTCATAACAGATATGCACACAAACACAACAAACACGCACGCACACATACACAAATATGCACACACAGAGACACGTAAATCTGCCTGAGTCACATATTTCAATCTCTGTATTACTGTATCCATCAGAAAGAAGATGGAACACATACAATTTTAACGTTGATCATCTTACCACTGATGTTTCTTTTGAATCTGGAAACTAAAGTATATTTACAGCATGAAGAGGTCTGTGTGAGCATTGCACTCCCATGGGACAGTCAGACTTTAAATGGACGGGCTGGAGAAAGGTTAAAAGTTAATGCAGCAAAGTCTGAGATGTTGTCCTTTTTGCTTCACGCCTTCTTCTCTTTGATTGTCAAAACTTGGCCCCAACATTACCCACGATGGAACCAGACCCTGACACTTAAATTGGAGAATCAAGTTTACAACCTAGTTTTGCTAAACTCTCTCTGGAACCACGTAAGACTTTACCAAACTTTTCCCACATAATGCAAGAGTACTAGCCTTGCTTAACCAATTACAGGAAAAACCGCGTTCATTGATGAATAATAAAAACTAAAACAGCCATGATTAGTTAATCAATGGAGTTTTTTTTAGTTGACTGAACATGAACGTTGTAATCAGTTTTCATGCAAAGTCCCGAAAATGTCCGAGTTCCTGCTTTTCCAGATGTGGGAGGATGTGTCCCTGCTGTCATATCTTAAAGTAAAGTGAATATATTTGAGTTGTGCACAAATAAAACATGATATTTGAATACAGTTGGGCTGTGGGAAATTATAACGTGCATTTTTCTTATTTTCTGCCATTTTATGGCAAAACAATCAATAACGCATGTAAGTAATTGTTATTTTAATAAACAATGAAGCTAATCATTAACTGAAGTTCTATTGAACATACAATATCAAGTTTTACTTCCTTACTTTGTGCTGTGTTGTATGAATGTTACACCGCTTTTATAGTGTTTCTATGAGCGCAGGACTGATCATTTAGAAGTTGTGTATGTTTAACCTCTTAGGACCCCAGCTCTTGTTTGATATAAAAAATAAAAATGTGTTAAAAAAACATAAATAATATATATGTATTTTAAAAATATGAAAAATGTAAAATATAAATAGCAAAAAAATAACAATAATGAAATAATATATGTATTTTAAAAATTTTAAAAATTTTAAATATAAATAACAAAATAATAACAATAATGACATAAAACTAAAACCAAATTTAAAAAAAAAAACAAACAAAAAAACTACTATGGTAATATAACCCAAAATGTGATGTCCACCTATGTGGACGCCAGGTCTTAAGAGGTTAAAAGAAACATTTACAAGCTCACACAGCCTCTAATGCACACGTGTACGTGGAATGCAATTACATGAAAGCACGCACCATCAAACACACCTGCTGCACACACAGTGAATAATTTCTGTTCAGCACAAACAAGGTTTTAAAAACAGTTTCATACAGTAACACAGATGGCAATTGAGAATCAATTTGTAATTATCAAACATCTATTTATCCAAATAACAGATTTAAAAAAAAATACTCTTAACCCTCTCTCTGTTGAGCTTTTAAATCACTTACCGAAATGTGAATTACAAATCTCTATTTGGTAATGCAGTTCTCATAACCAGAGCCAAATGCCGCCTCTCATTAATTGAGTTAAAAATAGATACAAAGTGGACTCTCAGTGTGGGACTATACTGTAAGTACTGTTTGAGTGCGAGCATGTTTGTGTGCACGTACTTTAGTGAACTTTTGCTTTATTGCTCGCATTCTCTTTAGGATCTGTTTCTGACAGACACTCCTTGACTAGTGGGTCGTCCTCGGCAAAGAGTGAACAAACATGTACACACACAATCAGAGGCATAAAAACACCAAGTTAGACCATATAGTGTAGGAGCCTATGCCCAGCAAGGTGGGAAGGTGTAAATAAACGCACAGTGACGAAGCCAAAAGCATCAATTTCTTTCATGAATGATGAATACAGAACAAGAGTACTGTTCTTTCTGTTTAGTACAAGTTGTTTAACCTCATTTGTTTTTGTTTTTGAGCTATAAAACATGTGATGCATAATGTACTTTTTTCACATCACTATTATACACTATTGCACACATTATTATCTTTATTACTCATTTCATTATCACTTTAAATGCTGTGAATTGTGAAAGCGTTCTGGATATAAGGGGATGGAAGTCACTGCCTAAAGGAGATTATTGTAAGAGAAACTGTAGCTTAATTATTTATCCACAGCTCAGCCGTGCACACTGTGACCAGTGTATGTTAAACATCAGGAGTTCAGGCAGTGATTGATTTACCCATTCACCGATTTTGGACGGTACACATGCATCACTTTGAATTAAAGACAGCTAATATGACATGGCATGACAAACCGCTAGAATGTCATGATGCTACATGTTATTTTTACCCATGTAACCCATCCCTGCTCCATATGTCCGTCTGGAGCAGATTGGTGGTTTACGTGCAGCCTCCGCGAGGCATTCATAAGATGTAAGCTGCTGATGCTGACATGGGTGTGTCTGCAGGCTCCAGGCCAAGTCCCAGTGCACAGCAGCTGGGACCAAAATCCTCCCCTGGCCTTTTGACAAGACGCACACACATACACATTCACATTTCGTCACAACGACAGCAAAGTACAGCCAAAATCACTTCCTAATAAATTAAAAACTTCCTGTGGAGCGTAACAGCATGCAGTAGCCATTTCTGGAAGATATGATTACTGTCATTCCCGAAATCAGACAAATAAATGTAATGATTAAGAAGTCAAAGGGAGATTATGGGAGTCTGTGTATTTAAAATCCACGAATTTTGGGTGTATTACCGGAATATTGCAGATTTCCTCTACCTGCCTCTGCTTAAACATCTATCACAGCTGTTTGACTGACCGACAGCCTGCTGCCTGTTGTTTTAGAAAAATGCCCCCCTTTCCTGATACAGTATGAGTCCACGCCACGCGGGTACATTGTTTCCAAATACATGTAAATGTGGGCCAACAGACAATGCTGCATGCTGGTGTGTCTGGGTGAAAAAACAAAAGAAATCAGCCAAATCAACTCTTGTTCCTTTGACAGTGCATCCTCATTTACTGGCACAGGGGTTGCCAAAAAAGGCTGATGTGCCAGCATGTGTCTGTTTGTTACACACCCATCACACACAGATCCAGCCAGAGGCCATCCATTATCAAAGTCTGACATGCTGCAGCACCATGATAGAGCGATAGTCATACAATGAAGAAAACAATAAAAAAAAAATCTTAGCGAGTTGTGTGCCTGTTGAAGAGCTCCTATTATATCATGAAGTGTTACTTTTGCATTTGTTTTTCTGTGACACTACGACTTCAGCAACATACATTGTGATTTGTCTGTATCCTAGACATCTCCACAACTCCGTGACTTGTCCTTCGAAGCCGTCTGTGCGCCATACGCCTGCTTTACCTCACAAATTTCCTGGAAATGTTTCATCACCTCGATGACTATCATCCACAGGTTAAACATTCGGCAAAAAAAAACATCAAAAAAGTTAAACATTATCATTTCATTTTTACCTAAAAAGCAATCAGATCTGTGCAACCCTCGAGCCTCCCACCATCTCCCACCCAGGTCACCCGCCTCCTCCATCCGCTGGCATTCTTCCTCCACAGTGGGGATTAAGCCTGTCTCATTTACAGAAATATTGCGTTATTTTTTAGAAGCCTTTTTTTATGCCAGATCCAGACGGACAAGGGGGGGGTGGGGAGGGGTGGAGGGGAAACTACGCCATCTGGTCTGACTCTCTATTACATACCACTAATCTCAGGTGGCGCGCAGACAAGCAACACATATGCACACACTGGAACGAACACACAGCGCACACACACACACACACACACACAGATGCTAAAATGCACCGCGCATATTGAGAGAGTCTCCACATCCGCTAATAAAATGACCGTATGACACATAGTGTACCACTTTTTGATCCCCAAATACTTCTTTGCAGGCAGAGATGGACTCAGGGATATTTAAAAAAAAAAAAAAAGTTATGGAAATGCAGCAGCTACATTTGTAAATTATGACTTTTGGCTGGTGGTCTTTGCAAATTATTTAGGCTGTCCTAAAGCTCATGATGTCTCCAGATGAAATGTAAAAAATCAAACACCTATTCAAGGAGTATGTGAGGAGATGTATGAAACCCTGCATGAGGGGAGTGAATGCATGGAAAGTGGCCATGAGGTACAAGTCAGTGGAGCTCCATTAGCCTTCTGTTTCATAGCTAGATGTCAAAGTTGGGCACAACAGATTTCTTTTCTACTCTAACAGCCGTGGAGTAATGTGAGCTCCATGCAGATGTAACACAGTATCTCCATTATGAATACATGCACCACTCCCCCCCAGTGCTGCTCTTTCTGTGGTTTCTTCCATTTCTTTACTTTCATTGAGAGCTGCTCCTCATCCCAATCAGTGCACTACAGATACAGATCATCATGTGCTGTGCAGATTTGGGTTGTTCATGCAACTTGGCTCGAAATGAAATGAGCTCCAAAAGCCATGCTGCTGTGATTTTTATTTTTTTTATAATGATGTTCTGGCGACTGCAGACGCGCCGCTCATTCGTCGCAACAACGCAAGAAGTGCTTGATTTTTATTTATTTCTTTAAAAAATAAAAAATAAAATAAAGCACAACCTGTAGAACTTGTAGCAACAGACTTGTAACGAGAGAGGAAAGTCGCTTACCTTTCGTGCCGTGGCGATCCTGAGAACTTCGGAGCGCTGATGGGGAAAGTTTGGTGCTCCGGGCCGTGCCGGAGGCATGGTTAGTGCGCACCGGACCGGCTGACCGCAGCGCGCTTCCTGTCACCCCCGGCTTGACCGCACCGACAGCAGGCACGGCCGAAGTGTCCCGGCCAATCACCCGGGGGCCAGATGTGAGAGTGACATAACAACAGCATGATTACGCTTAATTTGGCCAATTCTCTAACCCTCGCAAAATCCCTGTTTTTCTTCGTCCTCCAACCAAAGCTGTCTCTTTATCTCGAGGGGAGGAGAGAAAGACAGAGAGGCAGACAGAGAGATGGAGAGAGAGAGAGAGAGCAGGGAGAGAGAGGGAGATTAAAAAAAAAAAAAAAAAAAGGTTGTGCCCTAACCTCGTCCAGTCTGCTTTATGCGCTCTTGGCTGCAGGACCTTCTACTCTAATTTCTAATCAGAGTGCTAAAGAAAGGAGCATTTCCATGCGTCTGTCAGGACAAGTTTCATTTAAAGGGTAGATCCACATTTTTGTGAATTAACAATGTACTCCTATTCATGGTGCACAGGTTTAAAAATACAATTCAGCAGAAACAGAAGTATTCTCCTCTTTATTCCATAAATTCTCCTGTGCCTCTTTCAGTGGAGGCTAAATATTCAGTTAAGTTAACAACAAATCTGGCATCTTGAGGAGTTTTCTCAGAACTTACGGCCATCACTGATTATGGTTAAACATGTCGACTGTAGATGTAGGCCACCATCATGAATCGCAAACTACCTCACCAGCAATACGTAAGATTACATGACCGGATGTCTGATGTGGCACATTGGCTCTGTCCGGTCCTCTTTCTTGTTTCCTCGTTACATTATCGCCAGCAGTCTCCTTCCTGCTGTTATTGGTTGTATGTCACGGTGGATCCACAGGGATCATTTAGAATTTTACCTACTATTGCAAAGAGAACTGATTCCCTCTCAGTGTCAACGAGACCATCCTGATGGTGACAGACTTTCACATCAAACCCACTTATCACCAGAAAACATCCCAGGGGTGTGGATTTTGAGATTGTTGGCAAAATATCTGGATGTTCACCTACCCATCAAACCGGCCCGATCAAATGATACAGATGTCTTGCACAAGAAGGACTAAAGTCAGTTGCATCTTCTTTGGAGCCTGAAGCCATTTGCAGTGAGCAGGACACTGTTTAAAACATTCTATGACACTGTAGTGGCATCTGCTCTTGTTTATACAGTGGTGTGCTGGGCTGGAGGGGTCCTGAATAAACGGATCAGGAATGCCAGCTCCATCCAGGGGGTTGGATATAGTGCAGGACATAGGAGAGATGTGGACGATAGCCAAGCTATCATTGACTTTGGCAGTGCCTCCCATACAAACACAGTCATAGTCCTGAGAAGCTCCTTCAGCGACAGGCTCATGCACTCATCAAGTACAAATGACTATAAAGTCTATAAAATCACTTTCAGACAGTACGTGGAATAAACTTACAATTTCCGTAATTATATAGAAGATATATGTAACTGTCTGTCTTTGTAATGGACACAGTTCATTTAACAGTGACAGGAACAGGCTTAAGTTCAGTGACAGAAAAGACATCTCACGTCAGTAAAAGGTTAGTCATGTTCAATTTATTGCACATTTAAGATAAAATAAATATTAAGGATGTTACCCAGGTAGGTCAATAATTTTTTGGGTGTTGAGTGTTGTGTAAGAAAGGTAGAAACAAAAAGTAGAAAACCAAATATGCTCGTGGAGAGCTTGGAGGAAGACAGGAGACAGTAGGGTTAGTGTTCACGCCACTTATGATTCGGGTTTCTTGACGTCCTTCCCATCTCTGTCCATTTGATTTTGAATTTAAAAGGCTGAATCAACCACAGGAGCAGCAGGCAGAGATGTCACAATACAGACACCTGTTGGAGCTCAGCTCAGTTCAGGGTCATCTGGTTTGTACTGCAACATCCTGGAGTATCAAAACGCAGCCTCAGACTGTCATTGTGAATCTCTGCATGCTGTGTTTATTTTGTAGCAATGACACAGATTATAGCATCTGGTTAAGTGAGGATTGTTTTCAGGTGGACTTGTAAAATATAAAACCTTCCTTATTTGCTATGTATCCCTGCATTTCTATAGCTTTCCCTTTGTTTTGACACTTCTGTGTGCACCACTTGTTGGCTGTTGCATATTCATTGAAGTACCCGTAGTGCATTTATATGAGCCATGCAGGTCAAAAGGATACTCCCTGTGGTTGAATAAGATTGATTTACTGCAGTGCCTCCTGTAATGTAATTCTCACTGTTTAGATGGATGCGTCTGGCACAGACACTTCCACAGGATGACCCTTGGACCTGCACACAGCCTCAGACTGGGGATGAGAAACCATCATCTGGCTCCTGGCTGTCTGAGCAGGGATCAGCGCAGAGTCACATCCGTGGTTTGGATTGGCTTCCCTCTGCTGGCTGATAGTAAGAATGCTCCTCACTACACACACTCATAATTGTAAAGTGACCACATGCATTTGTAAATTTGACCGGTTGAAATGCAGTTTTGGACCATCAGGTGAGAAAGCACTAATCCCCCCCAAAAAACATTGTGATTGTGATGTGTTCCCTCTAGTTTTGTCCAGAGGAATATCCCGTTATGCTCATCAAAAAGATAAATCCTATCTATGTGCGGACATCGAGTCATGGGCCTCGGCATTTTTATAGTATGACGGATGTAGATTTCTGGACTGCAGCGCACAGCCACAGACCAGTTACATAACATATTTAGCAGCAAATCAAATCTGAAATGAGGAGAGCAGGTTTCATACTTATCTTTTTATTGCTTGTACCACTCAGTAAACTAAAATATCTTTTATCTATTTCCAGTGTTACGTATAGTTTATCCTCAACTGCTGCTGACTGATAAATATTTAGACTAAATCCTCTATTAATTTAGCCTCATCTGCAATTTGAGCATGTCTTCCTTATTTATCGATCAGTTTATTGACCGTTTTCTCACTGACATCCAGGCTAAACAGCCACCACAAGTCTGCATGTTCCTGACTGTTTATATGTGTTTGAACGGTCGCAGTCCATACTTTGGAGTAGCTCCATCTTCTTCCAGGAAGCCTAGAGTGCATGTCTCAACAGGCCGGGTCTCCTGCTCTTCTCAGCTCACTCGCACTTTCTTCTTTTTAATCAGATTTTAAAGCTGTTACTAACAAACGGTCCCATTTCCCAGTCACGAAACTGGGTCAAAGACAGTAGCTAACTGCAAAGACAATGCTGGAGAGGAAAGGGTATAAGGGCAAAGAGAGAGGTGCTTTATGTCAGCTAGGTTTGCTAATACTGTTATTTCTTATCAGGATAATAAAAATCCTTCTTATTCATTACATTTTTTCTTCTTACCCCAGTACCTAGTGATATCTTTGTTAAGTTCCATCCTTGAATGGTGGGATTTCTAGCCTCGTCTTCCCTGCTTGGATCTGATTAGAGGTGAACAATGAAGCAGGTGAAAAGTCTGGATTACTCTGTCACCATAAGAAGCTATAATTCTTGATATGAATAAAATAAAGAGGTCTATTTTTACCGGGTTGAACCTTTCAACGCAGGAGACCAGCCAGACGGACGGAGCAAATGAACAGTTGAGTCTGAGGTACAATTACTAATGCAAAGTAACCGCTGGCTGCTAATGCTCTCCAATCAGCATCCCATTATGTAACCCCTGCTCTGAGGCACATTTGATCGATACACTAAGAGGTATGAAGAACAATAGAGCAAAAAATTTGTTTGTGTGTGATACCACATCTGCAAATCTGTTTTCACATTGTGATCGTACAGAAAAACGGATCCAGACAGAAAATAATTCACACACACACACACACACACACACACACACAAAGAAAACTTGTGGTTGAACTTGTAAAAGCACACCTGCAGGAAGACATACAAAACCAAAAGGGACCGCAGACGAGGGAGAAACAAGAGACCAGGGGAGGGATTGTAGAGCATTTGAGCTTATGAATTATTTAAACGGGTGGGATATTTTAAGCCCCTCATATCATGTCTGTGAGCAATGAGTGGGTGGAGGTACTGAGAGGAGGAGAGGAAGTGGATATCATTTGCCTTTTTTTTTTTTTTGCTCACTCTGGTGACTATTACTGTACTTTGCAACACACTCACAGAGACGCAGAACCTTGCTTCCCCACATGGACACGTATAAAGAACTATAAAAAGAATCCGTGATGCTAATCAACACATTTTAACGTCAGAGGAGAATATTTGTCTGTCCTCTTGTAGATGAGTTGATTGCAGCTTTTGGGAATGTTTTTAGGGAGTGTTTTTTGACTGTCTTCATTTCTGTCGTGTAACTGCTGGCTTTAAATCACAACAAAAGCAAGAATAACATCACTGAAACTGTACTGAAAGCAAAACAAGAAATGTGTGTCAAACTGTTTTTAAGGCAGACTTTCCTCACAGAAAGATAAAAGGTGAGGCACATGTTATTTTTTCATTACGATGTAGTGCAGTTTAGCACAAACATTTAAAAAGGAATTTGTCTTTGTGAAGTAATAGAAATGAGAGAGTTTTATTTTTTGTTAACAAACTCATATACACAGCATCTAAGTTGCCGAGCTTGCTGCACAGCTCACTGGTGTTGCACAGATAAAGATAAAGATAAAGATAAAGATAAACTTTATTCATCCCGAAGGAAATTGTTTTGCCAGAGTACAGTTAAAGCAAGCAAAACAGTTAAAGTAAACGGTTAAAGTAAACAAGTACTTGATAAGACAAGATAAGCAGAGTATTCGATCCCAGTTACGCGTGTGGAGATGCAGCCATGTTTCCTTATGGACACTAGAGGGCAGAAAGGATAATAGTAATGAATGACTGAGGAGTAATATATTTTACAGGCAACTCAATTGTCTCTCCATCCGACCAATAGAAATTCACATTCAGCTGATTAAAGGAGAGTTCAGTAGTCAGATCTACATCAACTGAAACGCCTTAAAACTAGTCTCAAGTTGAAAAATCTTAACGTCCATCTTCTTGCTTTGATCCGAGTCCACTGCCTGCACAGACAGGGTCAGTTTTACTTCTTTAGGTCGTCCATCAAAGCAACAGATTTCATGTTATTCATCAGTTCTAATGCACACCGAAGGACTGATGAAGCTTTTATTTTTTTATTTTTATAAAGATGAGTGACTGCTCTAAGTAATAAGGAGGATGCTGTCTGCAGTCACCGGATCTGAGTACTTCAGACAAACCTGGTTGCCTGGTAATATGTGGCAATTTTAATACTATAAAGATGAGCAGTTAGTGTATTCCTTCCCTCCTTTATTTCATAATCGAGAATTGCTTGGATATTAAGTTCTCTGAAGGTCAGTGCAGTGCTTGGTGTGCTAGTTTATGTAATTTAGCGTATTATACCTCTCGGTGTGTTGGCTTGTGGTTGTTCTGCTACCAAATGATTTATTTTGTTGGTGGCTGAGATGAGGCTTGTTTTGTTCCGGTACAAAAAAACAACAACAACATGGCTGAATGTATTAATGGCAGCCGTTGTGATTTCTATTCACATGCAGGATGTGCCCTCTTCATATATGTCATATATGGATCTGTTTTTCCATTTGTCTCATCTGCATAGATGAGATGAACCAAAGAATTTGAAGCAAAATTCTATCATCCTTTAAATGAGTGTTACTATTACACACTCAGTTTTTTATACATGTAGATATTGTTTATGCTGCCATCTTTGAATAATATGAGATAATGTCACTTATTTTAAATGGTGACTATGTTAAACTCATCTCTTAAAATTAGCTCACTAAATCTGCTATATTGTATACATTTATAATATATCATAGAAATAAGAAATACACATAAACACATCTTATGAGACACAATTGACAATCAGTGCATTGTTGTGTAAGACTGTAAGCAAAGGTATCTGATGGAGAGCAGCCAACAGAATGTAGGCCAAAGCCATAAATCAATTCAGCTCATTAAACACATTGACAGGCTGAGGCTCCCTTGTGGGTTTCTTTTTTTCCTCAAATGTCCACCTTTCTGCCTCTCAAAATCTATTCCTTTTCTCACTCGATCACCTCTATTATTCACTCCCCACGTCAGCCGTGCATCATCCCCGCATCTGATACATTTTTTTTTTTTTTGCCCCCAATCTTTTAAAAGAATTCTTCTTAATTTAACCTTTGTCTTTCGATCCAACAAACAATCTCGGCGGCCCATGAATATAAAGTGTACAATAAACACAGTCGGCTGTCTGTTTGACTATGAATCATGATCGAAAGACCTATGAATAAAAAAAGGCAACCTTTCGCTATTAATATAGGGGTGGCTTCCACCGTTGGGACAGGAGTAATGAAATAAGGGCTTTCCCTCCTCCAAAGACACACACATGTGCACACAGTATGTACACAGGCTTCCCCTATGGAACTGCGCGCTATAAAGAAAGTTCAGGTTGACAGGCTATTAAGTGTGCCGAGTATTAGATTATAAATCAGCTCATACTGCAATGGGTAAATGTTCCCAGCATGTGCGGTGTTTGCCACTTTGGCTTATTGCCTCATACAACGTACAAACACAAGTTCACTTCTGTTGATGAAAATAGCAGGCTATAGGGAATAAACAAGGCAATAGAAGTTATTGGTAATAGAGGATATGGATTTTGTTGCATTTTTTTTAGTGGGCACTGAATCAAATGTAAATAGGTCTACCTGAAAGCATCACTTAAGATAAGAGCAGAGAACCTCACACGTGTTTTAAGACGGGATAAACCACAGATGCGTAGTATAGTTGAAACTTGGTTGTCTGTCCGTCTGGCTTAAAGAAAACTTGAGATAAACAATTGTTTTTAAATCCACAGCTGTTCAAACAACAATCAGCGTATTAATACCCATCAGTTATCTGGAAGGCTGCCGGGCTGCTATCCTTAGCTGACATACTGGAACCCAATCGGCTGAGACATCCACAGGGAGCATTATACTCCTCCTAATATATGTCTGGGAGGAGAATGAGATCACCCGCTGTGCATTACTTTGGTGCTTCGAGCTGCTCGAGAGTGAGAGGGATGAACACGAGAGAAAATGTGTGGGAAATGAAATGTGAGAATGATAGAAAGAGGAAAGCGAGAAATAACTCAAGCAGCAGTTATAGGAGCAGAAGGGTAAAACAACGCGAGGAGAGACAAACCAGCTACTAGGGGAAGTGTTAGACTCGACTAAATAGCAGCGATACAAAGAAGTGTTTGTACTTGTCCTACTCTGTGCTGAACCAGAAGTCAAGAGCCTTTTGCACTCCTCCCTCTTCCCCACTCTCCCTGCCTCACTTCCCTCCTTGCTGGTTTTATAAATAGGCCACTTTGCCTTCTCAGTAATCCACAGAGTGCATAAGATTCACTTAAGGGGAATAGCAGGACACAAAACCATTTAGGAGGTGAGGGTTGATAGTCCATTCAAATGTATGTTCTGTAATGGACATGAGAGCAGCAGCATCAGTAGTGCTTTCACCAATTTATACTGTATATTAAACTTTTTGTTTTCTCTCTCGTAGCTTTATTCTTTTTGCTTTAAGAGAATCAAAGACAAATTAAATGTTGTGCACAGTAAGTTGTTGGATCTCTTGGGAACTGTCACTGATTTTAAATAATTTCTGTTCTTCAGGTATATAAATTGTAAGTGGTGAAAAATGTCAGCTGTTTCGGGCTTCCATTACATCTTAAGCCTCATTCTGAGACATTTTTTGTTAAAAATCCACATTAAAAAAAAAACACAACAGTAGCTTGAGGGTATCATAAAGATGTTATTATTGTTATTGTTCATAATACTTTTATAATTTACAATTATTTAACAATATCCTCTACTGATCAGTTTGTATCCATGTAAAGGGCATGACAGGCATTCAGATCAATTTGTCCTTTGTGTGTAACAATGTACAGTTTGCATCTTGGTTCAGTTTTTTTTCCATACAATGGCAGAGAAAACAATCACTTAACGGATAGCTGAGTATTGACCACCATAAGTAGAGACAGCAATACAGTCAAGGGGCTGAGGATTATCGAAGTTTCGTCCACACATACATGTGACTGGCAGATAGTTGAAGAAGGCAGAGAAAGTAGATTAAGTGGACATGGGCGTCTGGGGGTAAACATGTATTAAGACAATAATGACAGAATCTATTTGACCAAGGCCTGCATGTGTATTATAATCAAACCTCAGTCCCTGCACTGTATGAAGCTCAAAGACGAGCAAATGCTGACATTCAAATATAAAAACAAAGTGAAAAAAAACGAACAGATCAGTTTTACAGTGTCTGATAACACAAGTTAAAGTTGTCGTAGAAATGTTATATATATATCTATCTATCTGTATATCTATATATATGTTGATTTCTTAATACACTTCCATTCGTCGTCCCTGGAGCTTACCAAAGCTAAGAGATAATACCCTTATTGCACAACTTTAGTTTCATGGATTCAGCAAGCATACATCTCGATTCCCTACTACACAGGAATCTATACATGGCAGAAGCTTGTTTTAAAGCTGAAGCTTTAGGCATTTTAAGACATCATTAAAAGCAGCTGTAAGTCTTTGATACATTTACATGGCTACAGGTGTGTAAACCCAGGAGCAGCAGGTTTAAGTCCATTGTGACCTTGAAGAATGATAAGCCACAGGTAGACGTCTGTCCTGACACGTCAGTAAAAGTTCCCGTTCACAGGCAGTGTGTGTGCACAAGTATGTGCACCGGCTGTATGTGTTCAAATGCCCGGCGTGTGCATGTGTGTGTAAATGTCCTCTTGTTTGTGTTGTAGAGCACAGAAATCAAGTGGTTTCCTTGGTCAGATCCTGATGTGCCGTCCTGTTGGCTCCTCCAAGAGAGTGCTTTTAATCTTGACAGAGTGTCACTTCAATTATGTGCTTCGTAGCAAAAGCAGAGAAGACAGCAGTCCAGGTCAAGCTTAAAGTGGCAAAGGTGGTCCAGTATACAAGAGCAGTTTAGAGAAATACACGTACACATCAGAGTAAAAAGCACACAAGGGTGTGGGCAGTGTTATCTTACTTTCATTATCCCATTTTCCTTCCCGACCTTTCCTCTCCTTCCATGTATTTCCTCTCTTCAATTCCCTGTAAGAGGCCACGCACGGCTAAGGCTGCACCTTATCTCAAAAGTCAACACATGCTCATAGATCTCATCTCTAGCGAGTGCAGCAGCACATTACTTTCAGTTTTGTTGTTTCATGTACTATATGCATGTGTTGTACAGTACACGGGCTGTAAACGTGCTCAGATGGGATAGAATACACTCACTAAGCACCACTGTCATTCTGATCTGGATGCAAAAAGAGCAGTGTTTTACAAAACTGCTGACATTGTCTCTGAAAGCTACACCCTCAGCCTGCGTGTATCTAAAAGCTCTCCGTTTTTCTCACAATCCCACACTCTTTCTCTCTCTCTCACGCACACATGCACAGACGACACTGCGCACACAGCGTGATGGAGCTATATATCAGAGTTTTGGCCACCCAGACAGTTCCTCGGAGCATTATGATAGACTTGGCTGAGCAAAAACTCTGACTGACCAACTATGAATCTCTGGTGCATCCATTGGACTGGCAGCGGATTTTAGCTGTTGTTGTGCTTTGATTATGTGACACAGTTACTCAGGTTGTGACGGCAGAAGACTGTAACGTCTGTAGAGCTGAAGGATGTTAGTTAATATTTATTAACTGTGGATCTTAGGTTTAGGAATCCCTGATCTGGAGTCAGTACAATTTGAAAGTCTCACCTCACCACACTGTGTTTTCTACACCTCTCAGACTTCACCTGTTCCCTCTCATGTTTAAGCTGCTTTTTACTCCCTTAATCTACACAACACTAGAGACAACAAATCGCCTCGTGGACACATAAGTACTTCACATGGATGGCGACGCAAGGGCTAGTACCTCTAGAGACATAGGAATATATTTAAGTCAGTTTGCTGTTTAAATATTATTCGTACTAATGCATGCTACAGTGACTACTTTACAGGACATGCAGCTCTACAAAAGCAGAATAGCATTTATTTGATAAAAAGGACATGTAAGCTAGGTCCTCTATTATATCGTCACGTTGGACCACTGGAATGATTGCTGAAAATTGCATGGATACAAAAAAACCCAAAACTATTAAGACAAATATATTCTTTTACAACCCAGGATGCAGTGTGCCAGGTGGCAGCACACAGCAAAAAAAAAAAATGGGAACACATTTTTGTTTGTTTTAGTGTGTTGCAGAGGCAGGCAAAGTTGACTAATTCTGATGTATTCGCCAAGGCGAGAAATAAAGAGGAATGTAGGCATGAAAGACTAAAATGATGTGGCAGTAGTTTCGGTCTGATTAGTCATGCTTACCAGTAATGCTAATTACTAATGGGCCTTCTAGATGCCATAAACAAAGTTACAGTAAACTTCAAGGCTGATTTTGCTTCTTATCACTTCAACAGTAAGGCTCAATACTACAACGCTGGCATTGCTGGTATGACAATAGATGAACCTTAAAGGTCTCATAGATTAACTTTATTTAATATTTGAGCTCTTTATTTGAAAATGTACGATTTAGGGTAATACAATTGAAAGCCTTATTGAATTCCACATCAGGCTAGTTAACTTTGCTGCCTTAATTCCTAAACTGTTTTGAAACAAACTTCTGAAAAACTCACTAAAATGTAATCCATTTGCCCCTTAATCTCATTTTATCTACTCCTACAAACATGGAATGCTATGAAGTCAAGAACAGCAACATTTCTTGCTGGGCAGTGGAGTCAAACTGAGCACTTCACACTGTACGTCTGTGTCGGCGGTAGCTAAAGACACTCTTAAAGGTACAGTTAAGAGCATGAAGAAATAGGCACTCACTCCAAACACTACAACAAAAATATTCTCTAACTTTCTACATTAGGTGTTAAAACTATAAAAAATATAGGTGAGAAACCCACATTAATCATATGATAACCATATTACAAACAAATCTGTAATAACAAATCAAATGAATACATCAGAAACAAACGATACTCTATTTTTTAGAAACACTTTTGTTATTCACCTGTCTGTCTGCATTGGTTTGAGACAAAGAAAAGGCAGAGTCTTGGCAAGTGTCTACATGTGACATACATACTGTAAATCCACTTGAGCTTCATTAGGAAGAAATGGCAGGAAAAGAACTTGGTGTGCTACTGTGGTCCACAATTACAGCACAGTCTTCTGTTGGTCCCTACAGATGCCACTAGCTTTTAGACGAGGTCTAGTGAGAGCCAAGGGATGGATGCCAGTGCACTTTCTTTGATAGAAAAAGCACAAACAAAATGACCATTTGGCCACGAAGATATTAGTATCACTCTCTTGCGCTCTTTCTCCCTGTTGCTTGATTCAGTGTTGCCCTGATACAACAGCTGTGATTTCAGTAATTGCGTCTTCCTCTGAGTCAGGACCTTGGCAGTTAGAGCAGCAGATCAAAGTTGTTCTTGAATGCTGATAGTATGGCTTGTGTTAAACACAAGTTAATTTACTTGTAAAAAGAAGAAAGGGTGTCTGATGTAAATTATTGTTTAGTTCATCTTCTCTACAGCAGTTTGAGCAATAAAGTTGATACTCGTGGTCCCTTTATGTTGTTAGTATTCATTAATACAGGTTAGGCTACTATTTGGCTACTGTTGCAAGCAGGATAACTACTGTCACATAGGTAAGACTAACGCCATGCAGACACTAACAATGTCCTAAATAAGATGGGTGGCAGTTTTCTGATATGCGCTGATTGGTCCATATGATGTAGAACATGGGTCGCTCTCTATTGACTCTTTCTCCATGTTAACCTCATTCATCTGCTTGGTACTCCCATACTGGGCACCATACGTTGGGCAGTACTGGAAGTCACACCTCCATCTTCCTGCTACACTTTCTGTAGATCCTGGCAGAAGCTACCTGTGAACTTTAGCTCACATTATACATCTGTACGCATCTTAGTGATGTTTACATAGTTGGTGTTGGACAGAGTGCAGTTTCCTGTTTTCCTGCTCTCTGGTCTGAAGTCCTCAGTACTGTGGTTCACAGCCTCTTGGATCTCCACATAGTCAGACTTGCTGAGAGTTGATCCACTGCCGCTTCGACCGCTCTTCTTCAGATCTTCGGCTGAGCTGGCTTTAGGCACACTTGGGATGTTCAGATACTGTGCCTGTTCCTCACCCTCTGTCTCTCTGTGATAGAAGTAGTTGAAGTTAGACACAATGACAGGTACAGGCAGGGCGATAGTCAGCACACCAGCAATTGCACAGAGAGACCCCACGATCTTTCCTCCAATAGTGGTTGGGACCATATCTCCGTAGCCTACAGTGGTCATGGAAACCACTGCCCACCAAAAGGCCTCTGGGATGCTGTTGAACTGGGAGTCTGCTTCATCTGCTTCCGCGAAGTAGACTGCACTAGAGAAGAGGATAACGCCGATAAACAGGAAGAAGATGAGGAGGCCGAGCTCACGCATGCTGGCCTTCAGTGTCTGTCCTAATATCTGGAGACCCTTAGAGTGGCGAGACAGTTTGAAGATACGAAACACCCTGACTAGACGAATGACCCGGAGAATAGCCAAAGACATAGCTTGCTGCCCTCCCATGCCGTCCTCTGGCCGCTCTGCAAGCTCTGTGCCCAGGGTGATAAAGTAAGGGATGATTGCCACAATATCAATGATGTTCATGATGTTGCCAAAAAATCCAGCTTTGCTTGGACAAGCAAAGAATCTGACCAGGAACTCAAAGGAGAACCAGATGATGCAGAGGGTCTCTACGATGAAGAAGGGATCTCCAAAATATGTGGAGGTGTAATAGGTAGTGGTGGCGTTGGACCCGTACAGGGATATAAAATGTTCCACCATCTCCGTATCCTCATTTCGGAAAACTGGCAGTGTCTCCAGACAGAAGCTGACAATAGAAATGAGAATCACCATGACAGAGATGATGGCAATGATGCGAGCTGGTCCTGAGCTCTCTGGGTACTCAAACAGAAGCCACACTTGCCTCTGAAACTCATTCTCAGGCAGAGGCCGCTCCTCTTCCTTGATAAAACCTTCATCTTCCCTGAAGATTTCCATAGCCTCCTCGCCGAGTTCATAAAACCGGATCTCCTCAGAAAATATGTCCAGAGTCACGTTAACAGGCCGGCGTAGTCTCCCTCCAGATTGGTAATAATACAGAATTGCATCAAAACTTGGTCGATTCCGGTCGAAAAAGTACTCATTCCGGAGAGGATCAAAATACCTCATCCTTTTCTTTGGATCACCCAGTAGCGTCTCTGGAAACTGGGAGAGCGTCTTTAGCTGCGTCTCAAAGCGCAAGCCTGAAATGTTGATGACGACCCTCTCACAGCACTCGTGATCCGGCTCTGGGTCGTACTGGTCATGAGACTGACCTGGATGTGCTGCTGCTTCATCAGCCGGGTCGCTGGTAGCAACCGTCATGGTGGAAGAAGATGGGACCTGCAGCTTTCAGACAGGGTGGGGCCACGCTGGGCCACAAGGAGATAACGGCTTGGCACACTCGTGGGTTCAGGCACAGGCTGCAAAAACCTACAGGACAGGACAGACAGCAGAGGAAGGCTGCAAAATTAACACGCTTCATGTTTGGTGTGCAATCAGCGAGGAAACCTTTACTTTCTGACTGAGTTTAAGAATGTATTTCGGATCCATTCATTTCACGAAACCTTCCTTCTTTCAAATTGTCAGGATTTCCCAGAAATGCGTTGTTATTTTCTGACCTCCCAGCAAACAGAAAAGAGCAAAGCAAATGAAAATAACAAGCAAAGGGGGGCAGAACCATTTGAGCACATTGGCTCCATTGTGTCTATGTGTATTAGGTTATGAGTTCTCCCTCATATGAGCACGCTGCAGGATCAATATGCTCGCCAGTAATACTGTATCCACTCTCACCGGGCTGCAATTACAACCAACAAATCTGATTATATGCTGAGTGCTCCATACAATCTCTGAGATAAATTTGCTCTTTCTGTATGTGCAGTGTGACCAACATTCCCTCCTAAAGCCGAGAGAAAAAACTTCATCAAGTCACTGATCAAATTAATCGGTTATCAGCCGACTATATTTAGGGTTTGACATTGCCCACTGAACAACTGTTTCAAAACTCCACAGGCCACTGCACTATAAGCCTGTTTCAGATCACAGTGTAATTTGATTGTAAAAGCAAAAGTTGTGAATAAAAATCCAAATCTACCTACCTATTTGCACCGGCACTTGTCAGGCTCGTTTACAGCATGTCCTCTGTGGCTCTGCAGAATTGACCGGTCCAAAGTCAGCCCACCTCTCGGGTCAAAGCAACTCCTCTCTGTCAAATCATATATCACCCGAAGCTCCTGGCTCTGCAGCAAGGCGGCAGTGGGAATGGAAGAAGGGGACAAGGTGTGAGGATGCAGGAGTTGCCTCCCTCACCCTCAGTAAACCAGCAGACAGCTACATGTTGTCATGCAGCTGCTCTACAGGTTGAAAGCTGGTTGGAAGGCGGCGATAGTAGGAGGAAAAGTGAAAAGCAAACATGCTGACAACAGCCAAAAATTGGCATCCCACCCCCCTTTCCTCAAAACAATCATGCCGCTGCCAGCAGCAACAACAAACAGCCAAAAAAAAGAGGAAAAAACAAGGTGATCCTCCAGTCTGGTATCTGCAGAGACGCATCGAGGGTTGCAGGAGGCGCTGCCGACAGTGTTTCTACAAGGGAGCACCCATGCTTCAGCAGATTTCATCTGTTGGGCGAAATCACCTGTTTGATCCCGAAACAGCTAAAGCAGTTTCATTTATTTATAAATTTTTTTGTATCTCTATCTCGTCAATTTATTATTCACTCACGCGTCCGTGCGTAAATTCCACCACCACCCTTTTTTTTTGTTGTCGGGGGGGAATATGAAGACACCAGTGATGCGCATTAGTAACAAACGGATGTTCACAGCCCATTCCATGGAATAACGCAGTCCTCTTTTAAAAGGTTAAAAATAAAGAAGAAAAAAAACAAGAAGAGCAATGTTTTATAAATTTGCAGCCAAGTTCATGCACTGAGATGCTCAAACATGACACGACAATGTTGTAGTTGATTGGCAAGCGCGAGTTTAGTTTGGAGGGGCAGGTGCCAGACATGCTCAAGCCATTTGCAGCCCTCATATCCCGTGTGGATCATCAGCAGCCACAGCAGACTCCATGCACAAAAACAAAGCAGCACAGCATCATTCTGTCGGACTACAGCATTAGAAGTGGCATGCAGGAATTCACCGCGATTTTCTTGTTACGCATGTATGGCAATTTTTTTTCTTTTTAGTTTTGTTTGTTTTATCCAGTTTGTCTCCTTTTAAAAGGTGCCTCGAGGTCGTTCGTCCGCGCCTTCATAGTATCTCCTCCTTCGCTTTATTTGTCTAATCTGTCCGGCGGCTGTGTCATCTCATCACGACTAACTGTTGTCGAGCTGCCGGCTCTTCCCGTGCCTCTCATATTTCACCATAATTCACCGTAGTTGAGGTGCGTGGGCTGCAGTTGGGCATTGCAGCGCATACTAAAAGCTCCGTGCGCGCCTCGCCCCATCCCTCCGCTTTCCTCCCTTTTCCCGACACTCCTGTCCGCGCTGCTTCACATTAAAGAGGAAGCGTCGCCCAGCACGCAGGAGGAGCGTTTAAAAAAAAAAAAAAAAACAACATAAATGAAAATACTGACAGAATAACATTGAGAGGCAGATAATTATATGAGGAATAAATTGTCTTAAACTGCTGTAGATGACTTGGCGTGCGCTGTGGCACAACTTGCGTGCCCACATAGCGCACTGGCCAAAAGATACACTGAAAATATATAAAATAGATTACAGACCTATGTGTTCTTTTGGTTTTCAAGAGTGTGAAGGGTAAATCTGGCAATAAATACAGCCGGGAAAGCCAGAATTAAGGAACCAGCAGCTGTAAAACCTGTGCACATCTGTTGCCACTGCTTGAAAAGGACACCAGAACCACAGGTCAAGATGCCTGAGCCATCTCAGTGACCCCATGAGTCATTTTAACCAAAAACAAAAAACTCCTTCATATTATCACACTTGAGTCTTGTTTGGCTGCCCCTGTTGCATGTGTTGGCACAATTGATGTCTCTATGCACAAATATAGAATATACCCAAACATTAAGGTAGAAGATTTGAGCCGTGTGAAGGAAAATGTGTGAACAACCTATGAGGTCATACAGAAGCAGGCACCAGAGTTGCATACTACATCACCATCCCGCAATTACTGTCCAGACCTATTAAGCACACATAGAAAACACACTCTCACACAGAGAACTCATGCTAAAAGCTCTTAATGCACTCACAAACTAGATGAAACTCATGCCATTCCGACAATTACGATACTGCCAAATTAACTGGCGCACTTTAGTTTTCCTCCAGTCAGTCTTCCCTGGCCTTCTTTCCTCCACCGCTTTGAAAGTGGGCCAGGTGGAAACCTAGATCTGTCTCCAGGCAGAGAGCAAGAATTGCACATAAGAGGAAAAAAAAAAAAAAAAAAGAAACTCCACAACTCTGTGGGGAATACATAGGGAATACTACATGTCCTTCCCCGTGTGTTCTCCTTGCTCTGCCATTTTCTGTACCGTCCAAGGACAGGTTACAGCACAATATACAATCCTTCTCCAATCAAAGTGTCGAAATACTGATTAAGATGATGATATGAGGCCACAGGGACTGCAGCGGTAGCTCATCCCGTTGAGAGCTGATAACCAGTTGGCCACTCTGGCTGAAGGTCTCAACGAGGAGCCAGCGACACTTTTACATAAGCAGGCTGATTGATGGCCAGAAACCCTTAAGTTCTCGTCATCTGTGAATGTAAATGAAGAGGGCCCATTTCCAAATGCCGGGCAGTTGAGAGCACGGCCAACCAATATCCAGAGCTGGGTGTCGGGAGTGGAATGATTCATCATCCGCCACATTCACAGCAATTATCTATAATGCAGTTTTACTCTTGGTGAGGGGAAGAGGGCACTTAGGTTAGGCTATGGGATATGAAACTGAGTTTGTTGAGACTGAAAAAAGGGGTGAGTCCAGTCCTCGCTGTAATGTTTAATTCAGTTCAACTATTTTGCATTTCCATTGTGAACACATTGGCAGTGATTCATGTTATAGTCCAGTGCTCTAAACCAGGAGTGCAATTTTTTTCTGAAACAATATAAAAACAACTGATTTTATTTGGCTGACCTAATTCCTGTCACCAATCCGCAGTAAGTAGTTAGCAGTGAATAAACTTATCTTGCCTATATCGTCCCACTGTCCCTTCCAGATCTTGGGGGAAAAAAACTTAGGGCATATTTCTTTCCAATTTGTGCTTTTTTTTGTGGTGATTTATTACACAATATCTAAAGTGTAGATACAAAGCAACACTATGTAAAGTTAGGGAACAAGGAGGCAACAGCCAGGGAACAGGTCTGTTATCGTGTAACAGTATGTAGCTGAACTACACTTCAAGATTGAATTTGCAATCTTTTAGGGCATCACTTGGATCTTTAAAGAATTAGGTAATCTGAAAAAAACTTTATCAGAAATATTTGGGACCCAATATTTAGAAAATGTAGCAAATCTTAATATGTTAATCAGTCTATCTGAATCTCAATCTGGCCTCCAGTTCTCAAACAATACCAGTAACAATGATGATAATTATATACAAAACATGTAACTACCATTGCTAAAAAAACAACAACAAAACAACACAATAAGATGACAATATAAAGTGAGTTAATGAGTGCAGGTAAGCAAACTGAATAGTTAACTGTGATTGGAAGCAGTTAGAAAAAGTGGTGATCAATTTAGAATCATTTTGGAATTGAGAAACCGGTCTTCATTTCTGGATTCAGATTCAGATTCAGACTACTTTATTGTCATTCATACAAATTACTATTTGTATTTACTTGTTTACTGTTACTTATTTATTACTATAAATAAGAGAATAAACAAAAGGTTATTGCACATGTCCCAAAACACACGTAAAATGCAGTAGAGTGTCTCTGTTAATATTACTATTTGCAGTTACTTGTTTAGCAGAAACAAACTGATACTTGCATAGAGTTTGAAGTAGCTGCTGGACCAGTGTGGCACGTCAGGAGGAGATCTGCTGGATGAGGTTGGTTCAGAAATGTAGAGACAGGATGGCACTTTTGCAGCGTTGCATCAAAAAAGTGTGCTGAAGTAAAAATACTAAGAATCAAAGCTTCCGTTTACAAAGGAAAAAAAACGAAACAAAGGTTTGCACCATTACATTGACAAAGTCTGACCAAGAGCAAAACCACTTACTTCTGAGGACAGAGTTAATTTTACTCAGTACACAACTTAACGAGGACAAAGCCTGGTCACATAAAGCTCCAGCTGCCTTCCAGTGACTTTTATACAGAAAGTTTTGGAGCAAAGTTCAAACTGGCATCTAACCAATCAGGGATGTGGTCACTGCCAGGGGTGGTCTTGAATTTCACTGTTTGTGAGATGTCAGAGACCAAATACTTTTAGTCCTGACTTAATTAATGCATTTCTTCAACATATAAATCTGTTTGTTGAATGGCTATCACTGATCTGAAATCCTTACTTGAGATCAAACATATGATGTAGATCTTGTAGAGCTCCTGTGATAACGATAAATAATGTAATTGTTATACGCAGTAGCAAACTCCTAATATAAGTGTAATACAAACCTATATGTTCAACATGAAGAAAAAAAAGTCTCTTCAGTACTGGCTGTGATGACCTGGTGACGTGCACTGAGTTAATTGCTTTTAGATAATCCCGCTGTTGGAATTTCATAATTTTAGATTGTGAAACTGCAGTCCGCTGTTCTATAGAAAGTTCTTTTGTCCATAGAGGGAGAAGATCAGGAAGTCAAAGTCAGGAATTCTTTGAGGGGGTTAACTGTCTTCTTGAATGGTCTCAGACCAAATTTACATCTGAAAGCGCCTCACACAGTCAAGTGTTGTTCTGCTACTTGGTTCGCGAAATGTGTTCATCGCTTTGACATTCAGGACGCATGTTGGGAGAGAGTCCAAACCACGAATAAACATTACAAACCAACAAAAAGTAGAACAGTGGCACTGGATGGTTTACAGAGCTTCTTGTAGCAATAACTCAGATTTCAACACAGAAATTAGGTACAATAAGAAAAGAGTCTTCTTGTAATTTACAGCCTGAAAATCATCACATCTGTCTGTTTATAGCAAATAGAAGTGGCTAACAGGTCATGTAGTATACTTGTAATGCTGACAGTTTACCAAAATGTGAACAAATATAGAATTAAAAAATGGTTTAAAATTCTTGGGAGTGGTTGGCCATTTCTTCTCATCACCTTTTCTTACTTTGTAAACCTGTGATCATAAACAATCTGTATTTACTTCATATTTGGTGTATATTAACAGCAACATTTGTTTTAAACTGTCACACATTTTACCCTGAATCCTGACAGCTCAAAACCCCTTTGACATGTTCTGCAGTTAACACAATATGTACATTGACTGAGTGTTTTTCTGAGCAGAACGGATGGACCCTCATAGAGAAGCTTTAGAATTGTTTTCAACTGTTGACCACTGTTCACTGTTTCAAAAGTGGCTTTGTGTTCGACATTTTTTTGAATCACAGTACTTACACCAGTCAGCACAGATGCTCCAATTTAGCAGGGGCCCCAAATGTCTCGACAGAATTCCTATGCTGTTTGAGTTTTGAGTTGTTAGTAACTTGAATGATGAAGTACAGTGCCTATAAAACGTATTCATTCCCCTTTAAATTGGATTGAGGCCTGGAGTCTGATTCAGCCATTCCAGGAAATTCACCTTGTTGTCTGTAAAGCACGTCTGTGTAGCTTTAGCTGTGTGCTTTGGGTCATTGACTGGCTGGAAAACAAATTTTCTCACAAGTCGCAGATCTCAGACTGCATCAGGTTGTCCTGAAGTATTTCAATATGTTTTACTGGATTCAATTTGCCGTTTACCTTCACAAACCCTCCAGTGGCTGCTGCCGAGAACCATTCCACATGGTGATGCTGCCACCACCGTGCTTCATGGTAGGAATGGTGTGTTAGTGATGATGTGCAGTGTTTGGTGTCCACCAAGCATAGTGTTTGGTCTGATGGCCTATAAGCTAAATTTTGGATTCATCAGACCAACAAACCTTTTTCTGTATTCCTGCAGAGTCTCCCACATGACTTCTGAGGAACTGTGGTCGAGATTTAGTATTCAGTGTCTTCAAGAGTGACTGTGTCTTTGCCACTTCCACAAAACTTCCAGACAACGGCTGGTATATGCACAGTCTCTGGATTGTCACCTTGTCTGCCTTTGCAAACCCCTGATCATAATTAGTATATATACTGCATATTTGATATATACAGTATTAGCTGTTTTAAACTGTTGCACATTTTACCCTGAGTCTTGACAGCCTGAAACCCCTCTGCCATTTTAGAGTCTGTTTTGCAGTAAGCGAGGTCTCCAGTTCCCCCTTACCTTCTGGTCGTGTGAACAACATGTGAACACAATAGGTCCATTGATTCTGTTTTGTGTTTTTCCGAGCAGACTGTATGGATCTTTATAGAGAAGCTTTAGAACTGTTTTCAACTATTGAGCCCAGATAATTGCAATTCCTATGTCACAGCCTTTTCACTATTCAGAACATTGGCTCTATTTTTGAATCAAAGTCCTTGTACCAGTCTGTGCAGACGTTTAAGTTTGGGTGGGGGGAGGGTGTCCAAATACAACTGATGTACAGTGCCTATAAAGAGCTCTGTGCTCAGTTCTACACAAAAGAGTCGTTTTTTACATCCATCCATTATCTATACACCGCTTAATCCTCACTAGGGTCGCGGGGGAGCTGGAGCCTATCCCAGCTGACTTAGGGGACACCCTGAACAGGTCGCCAGTCTATCACAGGGCTACACTTAGAGACAGACAACCAAGCACACTCACATTCACACCTATGGACAATTTGGAATCACCAATTAACCTCAACATGTTTTTGGACTGTGTGGGAGGAAGCCGGAGAACCCGGAGAGAACCCACACTGCACGGGGAGAACATGCAAACTCCACCCAGAAAGATTCCGGTGCCCCCACCGGGACGCGAACCGGCAACCTTCTTGCTGCGAGGCAACAGTGCTACCAACTGCGCCACCCTGCAGCCCTGTTTTTTTACATATTTATGTAAAAAAAGAAAAGCAAGCAGAATTCACCGTAATTCAGTCTTAACTGTAATACAAGGGGAAACATTTCAAGTGCATGAACACTTTTAATGTGTAAGATCTGTAGGGAGTATAAAAACATTGTTTTAATTTACTTGCAATTCACTCTGAGGGAAAAAAAAAACAACAACTATATTATATATAATATAATATCCACATCCAACAGAAGACAACAGTTGAGATATATTGTGAGCTGTTTGCAATATCAGTGTATGAGTCAGCAGACCTGCACACCTCAAATCTCCACCCTTTCCTATGCAGCAAAACATGTGTAAGTGAGAGAGAGGGAGGCAGAGAGCAAGGAAGAGACAGTGAAGGAGAAAGAGGGTGTTGATCCAACTTATGACAGCAGACTGCAGGGGAGGAGCTTTGTCCTGGATGACCTCTGCTGGTGCTGCAGCAGGTGATCACTTACTACAACACACTCACAGGCAGCAATCAGCCACTGTATTGGTATATGCATGACTACACCATTAGAAAAATGTTTCACATATTGAAAAACACCATTAGTTAAGAATATACCGACTACCTGTTTCTTTGTACGCAACCTGAGTATTGTATGTATTTATAAAATTAACATGCCAATATGCCATTACTTGCATACAAATTTGAACAGAGTCACACTAACTCCAAGTGCCTTCTAATTTACTTCTAATCAAATGCTACAAAATTTTAATGGTTAACAAAACTACACATAGCATGCATACACACATGCTCTCAATGACACGATCATGCCTTGTTACACTGCTTTGCCACTTTCACACTGATACTCCTCAGTGATTGAAGGGCAGATCCACATGTCATTATACCCTTTGAAAATATGAAAATCGTCCTTCCACTCCTAATTCATTACCTCACGTAGGCATCACAATAACACTTTGCGTCAAGCGTTCTCCTCAAAGGAATTTAATTGCCTCAACAGCTTCTTTTGACCCTTTACCACACCTTTCTCCCTTTTTTTTTTCTCCCCTGACTTCTTCCTCTCCCTCCACACCTCTCTCTGGGTTCCTTCTATATTTAGAGACTGACCTTGTAAGTTGTCTATCTGCCTGTTGAAAGCAGCCGGGCTGATCATGATCACTGCTTTCGTGATGAGATATGTCCTTACCTTCAGCGTAGATTACTCCAGTATTGATTCTGGATGTGGTTTCACTTTCTGTTGTTTTTTTCAACCTTAGAAAACAAGGAAAAATCAATGGCCTAGCTGATCTGGAGGTGTGGCTTAGCTAAGAGAGCAGTATATATATGAAAATCAATTTGGTGCGATATGTACAGCTGAATATGCATGCTATATGCAGAGATCACCTTTGCAGTGAGGCTTGGCAGCCTGACTTTGAAACGTGCGGGGCCACTAAGGACATCTTCCCCCAGGAAATGTTTTCCTCTGACACTGCAGGCAGCAGTTAAGTGCTGTCTGTTCAGTCAAACGAACCATTAATGTATACAAACCACAGTCTGGCAGCCACAAGCATCAGCCAACATTCTGTCTGTTGTGTCTGTGTGTCGTCTGCGATTTATGGAAACACAGTGTCAGAGACAGCATCCACAACACCTCTCCCCGGAGAAATGAAACTGAGGGGAGAGAGGAAAGAATGAGAAAGCAAATGGGTGAAAATATGTCAGGAAGACGAGATGTTTATGTTAGAGCAGGGAGGACGTAGTGAGGAGAGTAATGTGGCAGGAAATGCAGTTAGAGGTGTACAGAAAATGAAAATGAAGGGGAGGGAAGGAACAATCGAGGTTGAGAGGGTAGCATATAAAGGTCACAGTGACAGAGTGATGAGTCATCCAGTATAACACAGCAGCATCCCTCTCTCTCTGTTACACTATCACCCTCGCCACCATCTGTCTGTTTGTTTTGACAGCAAAAACTGAGCTGACTGGCAACAGATCACCCCTTCCAACGGTTAGAAAAAAAAAATCTAATGTGTCTTAACATCTGGGTTTGAATATGCTATTATTTGATATTGTTTTGCATTGCTGTGTTTGTGGTTGCTTGTGCGTGTTTTTAAGAGTGTGTATGTATATCTATGTGCATTTCAGAGATAGTTAGAGTTTTCTCGTGCATATAGAGCGTATGTCTGGATTGGAAATTCTGCCTTGTCTGCTGCGCCCGTGGGGGGAAAACTGGTACTGATCAGCCAATCGGCATCCAGAAATAATCTGATTTTTGTGGAAGCACTAGCAACAGCATCATCGTCCCTAGCAACCACTCTTCCCTGCCCTGCCAATGGCGTGGCTCTGCTGATGCACATGGAAATGCCGCACAAGTGAAAGTCGCAAAAAGACAAAACGAGCCATGTGCGTTGTAGGTGGCAAGTGTGAAGAATAAGAAAAGTTAAATTTTATTTTCGGTCACCTCGTGTACGCCAGGAAAATTTTGAAAATCATTAGTCAGTTTATTTTTTAAAGGTCTTGACACGATTTATGAAATCGTGTCAAGTTAAATTAGTTTTATTTACTTAAGAAAATTGTCTCACCTTGACACTCTACAGCTATGACTAATATTTTATGAAAAATATTGAACATTCACAGTATATATATATCTATAATAATATACCAGATTATTATTACACTTTATACTCGTCTGTATTGTTTTTGTGTATATGTTCTCAGTCGTCATGAGTCCGAGTTCATCCAACTCTGATCTCAGCATCAATGTGACACTGTATTGATTAAATCTGTGCACAGACAAACACTTGCCAAAGTACTCAAAACTGCCCTTGTTGTTGTTCCTGCTACAATAGGTGTCTCCAGGATGGCAATTTGCCATGACAAGAAACAATACAGAGACTCACAAGGTAAAAACAATACCAGCCTTGTTATGACAGCTGCCAAAAACCTATCAGATGAGAATGTGGAAACAATGTGTGAAGGTGACATGTAAGAGGTTGCTTGAAGTGATGATTCTTTAGAGAACTGTCATCCAAATCTGCAACAATCTGCTTTGCTGAGCTTCTTACTGAGTGTTAACTCACTTTATAGCTGCCCTTTTTTTTTGTTTTTGTTCTACAGTCTTAAAATGTAGTTTTTGACCACAGAAGGCAAATGTTTTAAGAACTACCTGTGGAGACCAGAAATGGAGCTAAAAGAGCGTAAATGTTAGATTTACAGTTGACAGATGGCTAGTAGGACAATGTCTGAACATAATGTTGCTTCATAATTGCTTGATTTGTAATAGAGAACTGTTTATAATCACAATAATTACTGTTATTATTATTATTATTACTATTATTATGAGTAACACTACTAAATTTAAAAAGTTCAAATTAAATGTTCATACTTTTAGACCCGCCCAGCAATTAACTTATTTATTTATTTATTGCAGCTTTACAGTAATTTAAAGTGATTCCACTTTGTTAGATGCTGGAATGTCCTTTCATCAGCTTTGGAACAGTGTCATTTTATTTGGGTGTGCACGCAATCTGGTGTTGGCTCATTGTGTTGGCATTTTGTTAACTCAGCTCAGACTTGTTGTCTGATGATACGACACAGTCTGCTGTTGGACAATACACTGATCTTCTGTCAGAGACACAAACACACACACACACATATACAGTATACAATGTTCACAGACTCACACTGCCAACCCCTCCCTTTGCTCAGAAGTTGTATACGTATTAATGCTGCAACAGATGACTCTGATCTCTCCGGCGAACCTGTAGACGGCTGCAAGTGCCTCTCTCTTCATCTCGGCAGCAACCCTCCCTTGTTACTATGGAGATGTCCTACTGTAGTACCGTGGCTCGTGATGAGCTTTGATGACATCATAGGTGTCTCAGTGAACTCAAATGCAGTAGTAAACACATTTAATAGTAAAGCTGGGCACAGAGATAAACAATGCCAAGCAAACAGCCGCAAATAGATGATATGAGAGCCTTGTCCGTGTATATGTGCTACTTTTCTCATATGCGTTGCTAAAAGGTGCTTTGATATTCGTTGCCAGGCATTATCCAAGAGAGATGCCTATTAGTTATTAGTGAGCTGGCAAGCTTACCGAAGCAATAAAGCACACTTGCTCATACACAGCATGACAGTATGATTGCTGTTAACCGTGTAGAATGTTAATATTTACCCCATCGGCACGGAGATGATATGAAGTTTTCCACTGTGCTCGGACGCCGTTCAGTTCTCTCAAAGGTCCAACCGTGCCGATCAGGGAGCAGCCAAATGTGTGGCAAGCAACATGAGAGAATATTCTCATAGAATAACACTTTAGAATCTCTTTTCTAAGCTAAATATAAATCCTTGATGCTTGTGAATGTTGACCTGCTAAAAGACGGAACAGTGTCTTTTATTTTTGGTGTTTTCGACTGTTTCATTGATGTTCATAAATGCAGCAGTCTCTCATAAAGGGCCTGACCCGGTCACTATGTTACAGAAAGGCTGCCTTTATCCGGCTTCTGTTGCATAGTGTGTTGAGTATGTGAGAAATGGATGTAGACAGAGACTGCGATTTGCTACTAGAATGCAGTCACTGTGCGGAGCTCTGAATTGAAAAACACATACTAAGCTGTGGCATTTCCTGTGTGTCAACAGCATTTCTATAGATATTAATGGGAGGTTAGAGCTGCAGACAGAGCAGCTAGAGTTGTGCTTCACTGTCCTTTTCAAACAAATGTGCATGAGATGCACAGGAAACTGTCCTGGTTAACAGTAGAGGTAAAATTACAAGCTGGTCTTCTGATGTTCATGCATAAAGTTTTGGTGGACAGAGAGTCCAGATTTTTAACCGAAAAACCCTTATTCAGTGGGTTTTGTCACAATTGCGTGACTCGCCAAGTGACCTCAAGCACTTTGCTCGTCTCCAGGCCCAATACCAACTTCATGAAAAGAACTATTGTTTACAGAGCAGCAAAAGCATGGAATTCACTTTCTTTACATATCAGAGACATTAAAAATATAGGCTCTTTTAAGAGGAAAATAAAGAGACACAATTGGCACAGAATACCTGATATTAATGTTGTAATAACAGTGTTGTGCCAGTTTTCCTTTATTGTAATCCATTTACTGCTTTGCATTATAAATAAAATGTTTGCTATCTATTATGCATTCTTAATGTTTTGCAAATTGTAATTTTTATTTTTTATCCTGGAACCCCAGGAAGACAAGCAACCACTTTGTAGGAGCTACTGCGGATCCTAATAAAGAATAAAGAGATTAACTCAGGAAATGAGTGACACTGAAAGATTAAGTTGTTTAAAATGATGTCACTGTTGCGTGCAAGTGTCTTTTTATGTAGTAAAAGTATCATAATCTTCTAGTGCTGATATACAAACTGAATACGTGTCTTGTACTGAAGATATAGAAGTAAGAGAGAGACAGACACACAAATGCTGTTACACATAACAAATGCTGTTATGTAGTTACCTCCTAACATTAAAACTAGAGAGCATCTTTCATAGAAGTGCAATATACTGTATCTACACGGAAAAAGCCCTGAAACTATACCTAGACGTTCTCCCCGACATGAAATGAGCACCGTTCTCTGGGTAATTGAATGTAGACAAGCTGCAGCTCCTCTCAAATAAAGACAGTACACCTCATAATCTCTTTATATGGGTCATGTTTAAGACAGCACAAAATAACACAGAACAAATACCGGCATACACAGCCTTCCCCTTGACAACATTCTACCATCCCAGGAAACACTAGAGAACAGTGGGATAGAAGAGAGCCATCCACAGGCACGTGTATACATATATGTGCATGTTTGTGTGTCTGTTTGCGTGTACGTGAATGCCTTTGTGTTGTTCTCCGTGTAGACGTCGAGGGAATAGCAGCAAACCAGCACACGTACGTATGTGTGTTTCACGTATTAGCAATAGAGCACACAGAGCTTACAAAGGCATATGGCTAACAGTCTTTGATTTGTATCACAGTTTCATATCAGTAAATCACGGATGGCCTCAGTTTTTTTTTTTTTTTTGCCACTTTTGACTTGCACTTGTTTGCCAGTTTTTGTCCATGATGAACATCACTTCCCAGAAACATGAGCACAGAATGTAAGAAATCCTTGTAAATTCCAGGAATGTGAGCTGTGCTTTGCAAGAATATGGTCTGTTTCCTGATCTGTCCTTTTTTTGAATTTCATACAGAAAGCAGTGTGGAAAAATGTCCGAGTTTTTAACAGAGTTCCAGCTGAATACTGTCGCTGTCTGAATCATTTTGACCCTGTGATGGCTCCATTCACAGTGTAACTCCAGAACAAAAGCAGTTGTAAAACTGCAGCTACAAAACTGTATGAGGAATATCTTTTGAGTCTGTTGCGATTGTATTTTGTTGCATTTTTGTGGTCCACTGGACGGGGGGGACTGCTAGGCATCGCTTGTTAGTCCAGGTTTGAGGGCACCAGTTGAGAGCAAGAGGGCACGGGAAGAAGAAGAATTGATTTCTGCCTCAATTCCTGACTTTGGCCCATCTGGCCCAACAGGAAGACCAGAGTCACCGCCACCCTAAAGGGAAAAAGAGAGTCACAGCAGGTTAAGGGCTAATTTGAGCAGCTCAAAAATGAAACTGAATCATTGGTGGATTTTAATTAAAGGTCATGCCATTTACTCTGCAAGTAAAGTGCAGTCTATTTACCCAAACGGGAGGCAGTCTAATTGGGGTGATTGGGGGTTCCAGGAGGTCTGAGAAGAAAAATGGAACAACTTTCACCTGAGATAGAGAGAAGGAGGAGGGAGGAAAGAAAAAAGAACAAAATTGTCAGAGCCACAAAAGCGTGTCCATCACACAGTTCAATGGTCTTATTAACAAAGCAAGGTTGCTTTCCTTCTCCCCGGTGTCTCGTTACCAGTCGTGCAAAAATCTACCTGCAAATACTGTCAGGTCAGAAGGAGAGGAGAGGAACAGGCAATGTTGTGACAGGACCGACTGTAACGAGGCAGTTAACACATCCCCACTCACTGATGCTGTTCCTTTTAAACTGTCTGTTAGTGAGGCTGTTGTGCCACTTAACCGCTGGCTTATTGCAAGTTACCCTCTATAAGAGCATCAGCTCAATCATCTACAGTGCAGCAAACTTAAAGAGAGAGCAGCGGAGTTAAGGAGATGTAATTAGCGTGTGACAGAAACAAATGTAAAACTCGAGTGATCTGTGAGGATTCACATTAGCAGAGGAGGGCAGAATGTGAATGGAAAAGATGATTGCACCAGTAGTGCAGGATGTCTGTGTTTTTGTCTCCAACAATCCATCCTGCCCGCGCCCAGGAGAATAGCTTTCAGACTGACCAATCTAGTTAGATGATAAACAAGTAGCTCCAGTATTCTCCATAATATATCTCACTTACTGATCAATAGACCAATGTTTCTCTTCACCAGAGATTTTATGAGACCTGAGAAATGAGCAGGCCATTTAACTGACAACTAATATGAGGGTATTCACAGTAAAAATCTAAACACTGGTCAGGGGTCAAATTGGATTGGAATAATCAATAATCAAGAGGCCATTCTGTTAGACCTCCCACTTTGCCTTTAGGGCATGTCACTGAATGAGACTGCCCTAATTATCACCCAGCCCTGGCTGGATGGTTGTAGATATTATTAGTTTATATACTACTCCCATATGGTCACAAGCACATGTTGAAATGCACACACAGCCATGCTGAATAGATTCAGAACACTGACCACATCCTGCCTTTTGATTCCCCCTCTTCTTGTCTACTCTCCATTTCAGTTAGAGTAACCACAGTCAACGAGGACACTGGACATAAATCTAGACATATATCTGGGGGAATAGCAGCAGTTTTGTACACGGGAATGTGGTATGCAAAAAGAAGAAGAAAAAAAAAAAGCAAGAGCATTTTGATTTATTTTTTTACTCAATACTATTATAAGCAAATGATATAAACATATGCATTATAATTTGCTACAGCAAATATACTACCTGCATAAGAAAACACTCCATTAAACCCCTGACAACGAATCAGCTCTGCTTTTGCTCTCCTCTCTGGTACCACATTGTTATTTGACCTCTGTGTCTCTGGGATGTCAATGGCGAAAGAATACAGAGGTCACAAAGCAGGTATGAGCCACCTGCTCTGTTAGCACGAGATGATGGCCACCAGGGAGCAGCACTCAGACAAGCTGGGTGGGCATGCTGTTAGTGCTCTTCATTCATTTCATTGACAAAGTCAGCTGAAGGTGAAATATAACCTGAGCACACTGCATGAGCATCCCACCCATTACACACAATGGGAAATCCTACACACTCAGACTGATGGAGGTCATAACATGTGAAACGTGCACATGTCTGCAACTTTTCAGACATCATTATCTTGTTAAAATAAAGCAAAGCATCCTTCTTACAATATGATGTGATATACATAGATGTAATAATTGAAAGGAGCTGTTTTGACTTGAACCTGTGAGGGGAGCTTTGCAGATTTTTGCAGATTGAACCGACCAGCCTGAATTGACAGTTAATGTAAAATGTGTAAAATTACAAACAGTGAAAACATGATAAAGGGATAAAAAGATCATTCAGAAGGAGACAGGGGGCATGACAGTGCTCAGAACTTACCAATTTTGTCAGTGGGAGAACAGCAGCCTCTGCTGAGCGCCCGCAGTAGCGCACTCAGGACAGCCAGACAATGTGCTCCCAGTCCATTCATAATTCCACACGCGCTGTCTCTCCTCTCCAGGATAAGCAGCTTTCTGAGTTGTGTCTGGGGTTTGTTTGTTTTTGTTTTTTTAAGTGGGGGCAGTTCATCGTGGCAATTAATAAACAGACCTCCTTGCTCCAGTTTGTTTTTGTGCCAATCTTAAAGTCGCAGACTGAGCTTGCTGATTTGCTATAGGGGCGTTGGGCATGTTTGGACTCGTATTTTACGCACGCAAAAATTAGAGACTGGGGGACAAGATATTTAGATATCAATCTTCAATATAGCTTCCAAGCCATCTGGGAGGTTACTGTGGAAACAAGGGTTCCATGGCAACGGTGACTAGGGGTTACCGAGGAAACGACCGTCGCCATGGAGACTGCATCACAGCGGGCTATATTTGAGGCATCCAAAGAGAAAGACGCTCCATCTTTGATCGCTGTTTGTGTACGCGAAAGAGCCGTGTGTTGCACCGATCACGAGACACTGACAGTCGGCTGGCCCCTGTGTTTACATGGCGGCATGTGTGCATTAAACAGCCCACCAGGACAGTCCATATCGAGGAATTGTAGGACAATAGCATTTGGACTAGACTTTAACGCACAATAAAGGCATAGCACAAAACGGTCTAATTGAGATAATATATGCTGAACTGTGTTTTTCAGACATTACATGTGTTTGAACACACACACATATTTAAATGATTCTGAATATTATACAGAGGCTATGACTGACGGATCACGACTCATAACGCATGTTAATACAATGTGAGTCCTTCGAGTAGCATACAATTGCACTCATCTTTCACAGTTATAAAGTTTCTATTTCTACCTGCTGTGATAATATACTGGCTATTGCACGACGCACAACAGGTCAATCCCCTCACTCAGAGAAGAATGGTAGGCCTAACAGTTTAAGGAGCTCTTTCTCTCCATGCAAGCGCGAATGGGACCATACAGAATTATGAATTCATCATCACTGAAATGAGAGGAAAAAAAATCCTGATTTCTCTGAATGGAGCACAAAGCAGCTTCTCTGGACAGACAGGGTTTGCTCTCTCTTTTCCTTCTCCCCCCTCTCCGTCTTTGTTTATTCCTTTTCTTTCTCCATCTACCGCTGCTTCCACACGCTGGTGCGTAACGACAGAACCAGCTGCGTGTTGACACATCACCGCTTCCTGCGTTCGGGGTCATGACTCTTAAAAAAACAAAAAAAACACTGGCTACACGTCGGTGAAAATCTTTTTGTTTATGTTCACACAATTCTGCGAGTTGTTCTGAGTGGTGGTGGGGAAGTTGGGCTGCTGCTTGAATGCGCTGTTGATGCCGTGCTCCTCTATCACCATGTACTCGCTCTTGCTGAGCGAGGAAGAGGAGCGCGTCTTCCTCAGCTCCTCCGTGTCTGCCAGAGGCTGACAGCTGCCCACGTGCAGGTACTGAGCCTGCTCCTCACCCTCCGTCTCTCGGTGGTAGAAGTAGTTGAAATTGGAGACGATGACGGGTACGGGCAGGGCGATAGTCAGCACACCGGCGATTGCGCACAGAGACCCCACAATCTTTCCCCCGATCGTCACGGGATGCATGTCGCCGTAGCCCACTGTAGTCATGGTGACAACAGCCCACCAGAATGCGTCCGGGATGCTGTTGAAACCAGAATCTGGGTCGTCTGCCTCGGCAAAGTAAACAGCGCTGGAGAAGAGGATGACACCGATGAACAAAAAGAAGATGAGCAGGCCCAGTTCGCGCATGCTGGCTTTTAAAGTCTGTCCTAAAATCTGAAGCCCCTTGGAGTGACGCGAGAGTTTGAAGATGCGAAACACCCGGACAAGCCTAATTACGCGCAGAATTGCTAATGACATGGCCTGCTGTCCGTTCCCTTGCCTCTCTGCCAGCTCAGTGCCCAGGGTGATGAAATAAGGGATGATGGCCACGATGTCAATGATGTTCATGATGTTTTTGGAGAACGTGGCTTTACTCGGGCATGCAAAGAAGCGCACCAGCAGCTCGAAGGAGAACCAGATGATACACAACGTCTCCACCACAAAGAACGGGTCTGAAAAGGGGCTGATGAAATATGGGAGTGTGCCATTTATCCCAGGCGCGATGGTGGTTGGATCCCTGTTATCGTCCCTAAACTCCGGCAATGTCTCTAAGCAGAAGATGACAATGGAGATGAGAATGACCAGGACAGACACTATTGCTATTCCCCGGGCGGGACCGGAGCTCTCCGGGTATTCAAAAAGCAGCCACACCTGTCTTTGAAATTCATTCTCTGGCAACGGCCGCTCCTCCTCCTTAATGAAGCCCTCATCCTCCCTGAACTTCTCCATAGCCTCCTCACCCAGCTCATAGAAGCGTATCTCCTCAGAGAAAATGTCAATGGGCACATTTACGGGTCGTCTGATGCGCCCGCCAGACTGGTAGTAATACAGAATGGCATCAAAGCTGGGTCGGTTCCGATCGAAAAAGTACTCGTTCCTGAGAGGATCAAAGTACCTCATCCTCTTCTTGGGGTCCCCCAGCAGCGTCTCTGGAAACTGTGACAGAGTCTTGAGCTGCGTCTCAAAGCGTAACCCTGAGATGTTGATGACCACTCTCTCGCAGCATTCGTGATCCGGTTCGTATCGGTCCAGAGAGTGGTGGCCCGGGAGAGCCGCTGACTCCTCCAGCATGTTGTCACACGCCACCACCGTCATCACGTCGGCCTCTGTCTCGGTGTATCCGTGGTTCACCAGGTTGTCGCCCCGGGTTTTGGTTGCGCTCGGCGGGGGTGATTGCAGGAGGCTGAGGTGGTCGTCCATGCGCGGTTGAAGACGCATACAGGGGCGGCCGCCTCGCCCCCTCCGCGTACCCCGGTCAACCACAGCCGCCGCCACAGCCTCGTCTCCTCCACGTCTCTCGCACTCTCTTCCTTTTGCTTCACTTTCACTCCCTACTGTTGCTGTTCCCGCCCACGGGGGGAAGATCTGGGTTTATAAACAGGCCTTCCACCCGCCCACGGCGCACCAGCGCTGGGTACCTTCCACGGTCCTCCGCCAATCGCAGGACACACCGATGTACCGGAGAAGCAACAGACGGGCGTCATTCAACACCATCGGCTGGGCGTGCCCGCCTCCTTCTGCCCCTCTCCCCGTCTTGTAGACACGCGCGCACACACACTTACTTTGCGAGTCCAAACAGTCTCCTTTTAAAACAAGGTCATTGCCCACAGACAGGAGGTTTTCTCTTAAACATGTCAGAGTCTCGTTGTTTCTTAATTGATGCTGCCACCAATGCGCGTCTTCTTTGGTTACATCTTTGGTTCATTCAAGAATTTCGGTGTGCCATGTGAAATAAAATGCATCTGGGAACAGAATAATACGCCTTATTCTGTCGTCTGTAAAATTACGCACGACAATAAGATGGTTAACGACTGACATCCCATCTGAAATCTGGATTCTAATTGATGTCTGCGTCCCAAAGTGGCCATGTGGTACGTGTTCAATGGAGAGGAGCAAACAAGGAGGGGAGGGGAAAGAGCAAAGAGAGGAGGGAGATCAGACAGGTCGAAGTGAGAGAAAGAAATGTGTTGGTCAGTAATAGGAGGATGGAGAAAAAAAAAATCCAATATGTGTTGCACAAACATCAGAAAACGAGTAAAGAGATACTAATGATCCCAACATCAGTGGAGGCACACACACTCTCCTGTCACAGGCACTCTGACCTCATAAGGGCTAATATGGTGAATGTCAAAAGGGCAACTACAGGATGCAGCAGTGACAGATCTGATCAGATATAATCACACAAGAAGACAGAGAGAGTAATCCCCGCCTCTCTCATCCGAAACGTGACTAGTTTTTACACTCAAGGATTATCAGCCCCACTGTGCTCGCCAGCAATGTTCAGCCTACTTTACATCTTAAATGTCAAGATATTTCGCCATGACACTGAGAACCTTTGGAACTGACTGACAAGTGACCTCACATCACAATACATGAAAAAAAACCAAGAAAACAGCAAATATGTGGTTGTAGTAATATTATAAAGAGTGTGACAAGCAATACTCGCAAGCAGATATGGTATCAGAGGTTGGCAGAATTAATTATTAGTTAATACATTAACCACAAAATATTTTCTCTCCCAGTTATTGCCCCAGTTGTCTCCTTTCATAAGCGCAGTGAGCAAGTTTTACTGTCCAGTGGCATTAGTTGCAGGAATCTTTTGAAGTGCTCGGTTGCTGTCCGAGGTGCTGAAATGGCTGGAAAAAAATGACCATTTATCAAGATTTTTTATTTCTTTTTACACAAATATTTCTGAGGTAGTACTTAATTGTAAGCAGAAACACATCCTTTGATAAAGTCATCCTGAATAGTTGTACAGTAATATGATAACTACACGAACACTTGGTGACAAAAGGAAAATGAGCAATTTTGTATATAGCCACTAGTTGCTGTCTGAAACCTGTTGCTGTTTTACTAAGATGATCATAAGTGACTCATAGACACAGTAGTTTCTCTCTGCCAGTTCTGCCAATATAGCTCAATAGAAGGAAAAATATGTTTTCATGGCTTGATCTGTCAGCATGCAACTATATTCTTAGTTTTGGGAGTACTGGTGCCCCAGGGGTTAGTGTACCAACCTTGACCTTAACAAACCCTGATAGTCCCCTTGATCCTGTCCAGCTGGAGACATTTGTTACACGTCTTTCTCTATCCGTCTCCTCCCTTGTTTGCTGTCGTGATGCTTTCAGGGGTTTTAAGTAGCAGCGATGCATGAGGGTTTGGGGTTAAAATATATCCCAAACTGAAAGAATCCCCCCCCCTTGCTGCAAACGTTTGAAAATCAGTTTTCTGGCCTCCATTGCTCTGAGATTCGTCAGTTGTTACTTTCTGCTGCTGTTGTGGAAATTTGCTGTAATTTTTGAACCTAGACAAAACACTTTGCTGGGTTGTTGGCAGATTTACTGTTGTGTACAATATGGAAAATAGCAGAGCTCATCCAGGTTCTCAAAGGAGGAGGAACAAATATAACAGCTTTAATAGTGAACAGACAGTCAGAAATTCCTTTTCATTGGCCAATATGCATAGTTTGTAAGTTTAACCCTGTGATCGATTTCAAATAGGACATGATGAGTGCATCTTTACAAAGACAGAAAGCCTTTCAAGGTATTTACTTGACCCCTTGACCCCTTTAGGCAACCTTTGCACAAACATGCTACATGACAGTCGCTCCACTAACATGGAGTAGTTCCCCAACAACAAAGGTACATGAATGGACAAACAGATAACAAATGATATCATAAGAGCTCACAATTCATCTTGTTTTCACACTGTTCACTTTTAAATGAGGACAAAGTAGAAATTCACATCGCTGAAAAACTACTGTACATGCAGCCTGCTTGTTTATTCAGAGTCAGATTAGAGGCAGGAAGGGAACGACTGTAGATTGGACAAGTTTCCTCCTTATCTTAGTGATCAGACACTATTACAAAATAAGAAAAAAATTATGACAATATTCAAATCTGAGGACAGTGTGCTGGTTCTCACTTCTTTAAAGAGCTGCTCAGTATTTGGGGATAAATGTAAAAATGGAAGTTCCTCAAGCCAATCGCTGCCAACGCCAAACACATCCCTGTGTGTGTGGGTGTGGGTGGGTGGTGGTGCACATGTGATCTGAGAATAAAATGAAAGGAAAGCATGAAAGCTGACTAGTTGCTAAGCTGAATCTGCTCAACAAAGAAAATGCCAAATACGAAGAGTGTCATTAAACATTTCCTCCGTCGTTTTCAGTCTGCTCCTCCGATGTCTTTATACAGTTGGAAACGCTCTATTTTATTTTATTTTATTTTACCTTCGTACTCTGTACATCACAGTCGAGCGTGCTCTCAAACAAAGCATCAACAAGTGGATGGAAACAAAACACCAAAGGGAGGAAAAAGACCTCGAGCTAATTGTGAGCGATGACTGTGTTTGCTCTTCATGAACATCTGCTTCCTCCAGATTAAATTAAATGTTCATTGGATGACTGGACAAATTTGAGACGTCTCTCACCAACATGGGGCAATCTGTGGCAACGCTCGGCCTGACACATTAAATTCCACATTCACACGCTCACGCACGGAAACTTGTACTTTTCTGTGCTGTGCTTTTGAGGATGCATTTATTTCCATTCATTTACATTACATTTATCCCCCGCAGTCTCACCCAAACTTTAATCGGACGTGTGACATGACAAACGAACATTTAACCTTGTAGAAACCATCCTCCATCCTGCAGAGGAGAAGCAGGTCCTCCGAGAGAGCGGAAGAAGAAAAGTTCGTAGCGCTTTGACAACTTTGCAACCAAACAATGTCATTTCCAGTGACCCTCAAAATGTTTTAACAGCTAGACCTGTTGCTCATAATACACATTAGAATGTCAAATTACTGTAAACAACCAGTGACATATTGTGTAAGTCCTAAATCATGTTGTTATACTTTAGATTCCGTTTTTCAAATAAAACACATTATTAATGTGGACAATACAGTCGTGACTCGATAATCCGACACTATATGTAAAATCTTCTTTAATGTCGGGTAGCAAGGGTGTCGGATTGTCAAGCCGGAGGTCGAGATACAAGGAGGGCTTGATGCTTGAAGGGTAATTTGTTGTTAATATTTATTGTTCATAGTTGTTATAATAACCAGTAGGGCTGGTCCGAATAGCGCTTTCTGGTCTCTGGATATTCAGGCCCAATTAATGATGAATATTCGGCGTGGTCAGGGGTACACTTCCACCCTGGGGGAGTGCGCCGACGGGGTGAAAGTAGCCGGAACGCAAAGGCAGTACTTGGCTGCTGATGCCAGTTTAGGATAGCGGTCACACTTCTGTTTCCACCGGGGCCAATCCCCGCCGCAGCTGCCACCATCCGTGTTTCCTTCCGCAAACACTGAGCACGCTCCCGGCGTGTGACGTCATTGTGTCCTCTTCTGAGCATGCGAGACACTTTTGGGTCGTATGAAGTTCACACAGCAGATCACATACAAGTCGCATTTCATTGGAAATGTGAACAAACTCTCAAAAAAATTGGATTTCACAAAAAAAACCCCATCTGAATTGAGCATTAAGTCCTGCAGTCTGAGCGTAGCCAATCTGTCTGATTGTTAAAGCAGATGATATGCCTTTATTCTTATTTGTGAAATAAAATGTCATGTCGGAATTGGAATCCAAGGCTGTCGGTATGTTAAGGCTATTTTCTATGGGTTCCGTTCGTTTTTCCGCAAAACCTGTCGGATAGCAAGGTTGTCATATTGTTAAGGGTCGGATTATCCAGTCAGTGCTGTATTATGCACTGTTACACATGAAGCTACAAAACGGATCCTTGACCAGATATGCAAAAATAGCTTTACTTTATTTAATAGTTTAAGTCCTTGTCTTTGAATACATTTTTTATACTTTTACTTAAGTATGATTTTGGATGCATTCATGCTTGTATTTCTTTTTACATTGTAGTATAACTATTCTCACTTAAATTAAAGGTCTGACAGCAGAACAGGGATTTTTCAACCCAGTACTGGAAGCACAGTCCTCTAAATGCAGAAATTAATGAGCACTTTAATAGAAGCAATACAGAGGGAGAGAAGTTAAATTAGGAAACTGGCTGCAGTGAAAGATGCCTGCCCTGACGCATGATAAATGTTAAATTTCTGACAGTGATTCTAAGTATTGTGACTCTGACACATTCAGTATAGAGCCTGTTTTCTTATTCAGGCCACATTGAAGCTGTCTTGTATTAAAAAGGGCCAGTCAGTCCAGAGGGAAAAAGCTCTGGGACAGCCAAAGGGCCTTCTAATGTGGTTTCCACTCTCCGTGTTAAATATAGGACCACCCCAACTCCCTTATTAACCTACGAAATTAGGCTACCTTGCACTTGAATACTTTCGAACTGGAATGCGGCTGACTGAAAGACATTGAAACAGGCCCAAAGAGCATGTGAAGGGGGGGTGGGGGGGAAGTGGGTCATTTTATAGGGAGATCAGCTCCTTTGGCTGAGGTTGTGGACATCTGGTTACACTTGAGAAAACGGACTGGTTTGGATCTTCTGCATGGGACGCACAGCAGCCTCCTTTCACAGACACAGACATGCAGCTCCTGGAAAAAAAAAAAGGGTAAAGTTAATGTCCTGCCTTAAAGTACTGAAAAGCAAGATAGAAGATCTGGCAACCTGTCCCAGCATCGACTGGTCGACATTTATGCATGGTTGTAATCTGTGACCTCACAAGTAGACTATATGTGGACTAGCTGTCCTTAGGTAATGTTAACTTTAGTCTAATTACCACCCACCTCATTGCTGGCGCTCTTGCTGTAATGGAACATTTATTCTGCACACTGTTTGTCTTTTTTGCTTTCCTTGGAGCAAATTACGCTACAGCTCGTTTTTATCACTTTGTCACAGCCTCTGTTTACAACCAGCCACCACGAATGGGGATTCTTCTTTAAACTGGACTAGTTAATGCTTCTTCATTGTTATCATTATTATTATTATGGTTACAGGTTGTTATGGGATGTTGTGGAGACATCCTATTACAACCGCTTGCTCACATCTCACTTGAACTAAGGAGAAAGTTTAAGTCGTTCTCTGGTTATAGTCCCCAGGAAAGGCCTCAGGCAGGAGAGCTGGTATCAAAGACAGAGTCATTCTATGCAGGATCTGCAGACAAAATACACAATGAATTTAATTTTCTGCAGTAGTTTGTATTACTTCCTGTTTGTTTTTTTTTTGACTTTCAGATAAACATTTGCATGGCATTATTGTTATTTATGGCCAAGTTAATTCAATGACGTGCTATTCTGAGATGCAATTGCAGCCATAGTCCTTGTCATTCCCCTGAACTGCTCAGTAATTCCACCAGCAATGTATATGATTAATTAGAACCAGATTGTGAGCCCTCCGCTTTTACAAGCAGCGTCTTCCTGTTACTCAGCCACTGACGCGTCCTCACCAATCCCATATCCTTCTTCCTTTTCCTCAGGCACGTAAACAGTAGAGGCACACAGGGGTGCTGTAAACTGAACATTAACAAATGAAGGGAAGGCCCATATGGACAAAGCACCTGTGTGTAGACTAATTAATTAACTGCTCATATTAGCATAACTGTAGGTATCGGGGGCTGGGGTGCAGCTGCACATGACAGAGAGCGAGAGAGGGAATCGGGGCCCATCTTGTAAAAACAAAGCCTGACTGGCCGAGAGCCGCATCAGGTCCTGCTGTAACCCCAGCAACCGAGAGAGGGATTGTGGGAGAAAGGGTGAGAATAGAGGGGAGGGGGAGCACGGAAAAAGCTTGGCTGTTTGCGGCAATTTGTTATTGTTTGGACCTGATGATCATCTCTGCATGCTGAGTGGAACACCACACATGGTTGCACAAGCACAGAAGAAGAAAAGAGGAAAAAAAAAAAAAAACACATCGTGACCAGACTTTGCCTGGCTGGGCTTTTTCACTCTCTCCACAAACTGACTTTACCACTTAAAGGCATCTGCTTTTCTGTCCGAATTAGATCCGGTTAGTGTTTCTGGAGAGTTCCGGCGTGGTTGGAGTGTCATAAATATGAAGATGTGGCGGCAGGCGATATGTATGCATAATAGATACACTCCCAGCAGAACATATCAGCTGCAGCTGCAAGAGAGAGGGGCTTCCCTGCTTCACACACCAACCATCGGATCCATTTAGACACAGAATGAGGACAGAAACAGGAAAAAAAAAACAAAAAAAAACTTTTCACTCGCAGTGGAAAATACTAGAAGGCAGAGGTTGATTGAACTGAGAGCTCTAATGCGTTATCCATATTGAAGCTCCAGAGACCACGCAGGACTTTGATGAATTATAAAGCCTCGTAATTATCTATTAATTAGAGTGTTTGTCTTTGTCTTCCGCCCTAGTTAGACCCTGCTAAGAAACCAAATCTTTCTTAGACTAGAGCATCAGAATGAATAAAAACGCACAAGCATGAGAACAGCCGCGGAATAATTGCATTACATGACAATCACTTCACGTGTTAATCCATAAAATATAAACCAGCGTGCCGTTTCCTTCCCATGGCGGCGGCTTTAGTGAGCATGTCTCAGGATTTAAAACGGAGAAATGTGAGGGCCTCATTACATTCCCGTCTTCTCTTTGCCCCCCACCTTCCTCCTCCTCTACAAGTTGACATTGTACACGCTTTAATTTTCTCATATCTTCTCCACTTCCATGACTTTCAAGCCCGTTCATCAGTTTCCTGACCTTCAAATCTTTTTGTCATCTGCCCAACTTTTAGAATTTTAGTCTTCTGCTTGGAGCATTTTTTTTTTACCCCCTCCTGCATGTCTACATGTCTTAATTTTTTCTTTACTTGCGTTCATATTCCCTACAGGTAGAAAAGCACAGCAGTTCATTAGACTTTTCTGCAAACTGTTGATTTTACATTGTAATGCATCACATAATTTCACATTACCAGATCGGTCACCTTTGTTATTTTAACCGTACGGAATGTTTTTTATTCCGTTCGGGTTCTTTTTTTATGCGTTTCATGTCATTTGGGAGGGAATATTTTTACAACTGGATCATATTTGTACCCATCTGTGTTTACAGTTTACCTCTGTTTGACATATTCCTCTCTGCGCTGCTGTCTGACTCTGTATTTCCACCGAAGCTCCGCTCAGGAAAAGCCACAACGTCCCCAGTTGGCCTACGTGATTGTCGGTACATGCAGCGAAACACGCTCGTGCATCCGCAAAAGCCAGGTGTCCTCCACATTACAGAGTGAATTTCCTCCCTCTGGTGAATCCATTTTAGACATAATTTCAGAAAACACTGCTTAAAAATATTTGTTGTTGTTGTTTTTTTTTAACGAACACATTTCCACTCGGTTATATGTTAAAGCTGCTAAAATGCACCCACTGTTTTCAGACCAAGTAAGAGATTGTGGTTAAACAAACAAACAAACAGAAAAAAAACAGAGAGAGAGAAAAAGCAAACTATTTTGGACATACTGTACCTTCATTGTCTATGCAACGTGTGGAACACAAAACCATTTTGTGAGAAACACTGAGCCTACACTCCACTTACAGAAAGCTAGGTTTACCACAGCAACTAAAATATTTACACAACATTCTCAATTTCCCCAAGTTATGTCACGACTTGTAAATGATGACGTCAGAATGCGCTGCAACATGGAGCCACCAAACTGTGAATTAGATACAGCTTCTACGGTTACGATTCTCCTGGTCGTCCACGTGGGCCCACCGTCGCTTTAGTTCCTTGGCAAATGTTTTGTTGTCTTCAGCCACGTTAGCCAACAAGTTCTCGGCCACTGATACGCGGTTCCCAGCTTCAGCCACTCGTGGTTGGATAACAATGAGAGTGTTTTTCAGTGCAGCCAAGTCACCCTTGATAGAAGCCACATCTTCCACCATACTCCTCAAGGTAGCTCCTGAATTAGCTATCTCACCATTCATAGCTACGATCTTCGCCATTTCACCTCTGAGCTGAATCCGGGCCTTGATGCTCAGGCTGCCGGCCACACATGGGCAGTCTGGGCTAATATTAGCATTAGCTTTACCTTTGGCTTCATCAGGTTGGCCTTACTTAGCGTCTGAGCAACCAGCAGAGTCTGCACCAATCTCAACCTTGTTTTCGGCGTCTTTGGCGGTTTCTCTGCACCAGGATTGTCAGTCATGGTTGAAGAAGGGGTTACAGTAAAGTTTGGTAGAGTTTTAGTACTTTAGAATTAATATTGTGCGGAAACGGGGATCGGAGCTACCTCACGGAATGACCATCAGCATTGACCCGGAACCGAAACCCCACTATTAGATACAGCTTGAATAAAGAGTTCAGTAAACACGGATGTTGCAGGTGAAAATAGTGTTGGATAAAAATACTTGGAGAAAACAGTGTAGGTCTGAAATTAGGTAGCACTGCTTTTCTACTCCAACTGTCTCTAGCGTCTACAGTTTTTTCAGCAAAGGGCTGAAAAAATTACAGTTTCAATGATATGCTTGAGAAAAACAGTCATTACAATGACTGTATGGCTACAGGAGTACTTTGAGCTGAAGGCTATTGCTGCTAAAATGCTCAGAATAGCATGAAAAACACAGTGATGTTAATCATATATATATATATGTATATATCATAGGTGTCATTTTTTCATGTTAGCCTTTTGTTTTGCTGATTAGCCCTGAGGCCAAAGTACAGCTCAGGCTGAAGAGAATGTCATTAATTCTGCAGGTATCTGGTCCTAAATCAAATTACTTTTTTTTACCAAACGAGACTCATCCAAGTTATTACAATTCATTTTAAGGACTGCAGGAATGTCTGCAACACATTTCATGCTGTTGTTAACACAGCCTGGACAAAAGAGGTGGGCTGACAGATTGACATCTGCAGAGCCACGTCACTAGCACGGCTACAAAACCCCACGTTCTGCTGCTGCAGGGCAACAGACTATCCTGTGAATCATTTCATTCATATTCAATCTTCTTTTTGTGTGCAATAATGACATAGATGGAAGAGTTAGTAAACACAAAGGCAGCTATAATATAAATGCTCAATGGAGAGCTTTATTAAAGCTTCCACTGTAGGCACCCATCAGCTGCATTTCCATATTTCTCTTCTATGGCTTTCTTCCACCGTGGGTTTGAAGGGAAAAGGAAGATTTTTGAGCCCCAGGATGTGTGTGTGTGTGTGCGCTTCAGCGATGGTGTCATGAGAGGTCCAATACCTTTTCAAAGCGAGCCGGAACTCCACAGAGGCAGAGGTAATAAGTCATTAGCTGACACACACTGTGGCTGGAGCTCCTTGGTGGCCTCTCTGGCCTCCATGCACGTTCCTTCTCAGGCAGTACATCCTTGCTAAGTGGGTCAGCTTGTCTTTGCCAATAGCAACATTACAAACAGGAACTTTTTTGCTTTAATTCAGTTTTTTATGTCTTTCACCTCCCATCACCCCTTTCACTTTTAAACACCACTGTGTATTAGTCTTGTGTCGTCTATTTTTACTGTAAACATCAACTCCTGAATTATGACACACACCAAATGTGCACGCACCTGAGTGTATGTGGAGGATATTTAAGGAATCCGGAAAGTAAATGTTATTGTCTGAGCACAATGTCACACAGCTGCATTATTACCACACCAAATCAGCAGCCTTTTTAAATGACAGATAATTTTAATTAACACATTACTCACATCCATCCATCCATTATCTATACACCGCTTAATCCTCACTAGGGTCACAGGGGGCTGGAGTCTATCCCAGCTGACTCAAGGCGACGGTAGGGGACACCCTGGACGGGTCACCAGTCTATCACAGGGCTTCACTTAGAGACAGACAACCAAGCACACTCACATTCACACCCACAGACAATTTAGAATCACCAATTAACCTCAACATGTTTTGGGACTGTGGGAGGAAGTCGGAGAACCCGGAGAGAACCCATGCTGCACGGGGAGAACATGCAAACTCCACATTACTCACATGACTAGTTAATTCTTTGAAGATTCACCGTCACCTTAATGGTTTTCGCTAACTGTTATATCAGGGGGAAAAAAAGTGTATGGCAAATACTGCCTTCAGTGAATGAGTTTTAAAAGAAAAGTGTGTCCACAAGCAAATGGTGAGTCACTCTGCAGGCATTTTTGCTAGCTGTGAAAAACCTGACAATCATTAAGACAATATTCACAGTAACATCCTGCGTGTTCTGGGCCCATGTTAAATTTTAAGAAAGATTAAATGCCATGTTTTTATAGAATTAATAACCTTACAGGTCTGCTAGCCACATTTTGTTTTGTAGAATCACTGTTTGGTGTTTTGTCTCAAAAATCTGTTTATGCATGCCACTGCGATTTAAAAGATGTAAAAAAATCATCTTTATCCGTGCTTATAGTACTCTTACAAATCATATTTGTTTGAATTTGAATCTTGTTCTCCTGGTTGGCAGGCTGTTCTGCTTATCCTCTACTGCACAACCAGGTCTGCTAATCCGACTCTGCTAATATTATTTTTATGCTTTATGTTTCTTGCGGCAAAACGACAACAAAAATAACTTATTTGTTGCTTGGTAAAAAATTTTGAACCTCAGCTCTCCATATCTTGAAACCTGCAGTTTTTGCCCTGAAAACCTGTGAGGATTATACCCACTGGGTCTTGAAATAGAAAGCAGCAAGGATTCCCTCCTGCTGGCGGATGCTTGCAAGGCAGAAACGGTCCTGTTTTCTGCAATAAGAAAATAACTTGGTAGGATTCAAAGTGATGGTTTTTCCAGCTTGGACAGTGCATCACTGTCAGTCAGTATCACCCATGAATGTCTGAGATGTGTCCGTCTCCTGCTTCCTTGCGGGAAGATCATAGCTGCACTCATACAAGAACCACCGGGTTCCATAAGAGTTCTGCACTTTTGTTCTCACAACTAATGGTCAAAGTTTGAAGAGTATAAGAATAAGAAGCTCTGGCAGTGCTGTGTGAATGTTGGAATGCATTCAGAAATACTGCTATGAGTCAATTTAAATGTAGTTTAAATTGGCCTTTTGTTAAGTAATAGAATTCTGTTTCATAATTAGAACACCATCATATCAGAGAGAATGTGCTTGATAAAAAAAAAAAGTTTCCTTTCAACTGCTGCTCATTAACATGCATGTCTGGATTCATTCAGGAGCCACTTCAAATAGCAGCTCCACTCTTGATCTGTCAATGCATCCACATGATGTATGTGCGGTCACAATGCCATCAACACATGCACACATGCAATCATCATAACTGCCGTTCCTGTTTATGTTTCTGCATGTTGTCCACTGCTGTTGTCTTCTCCACAGCTCTCTCTCTCCACTTGTCCACCACTCACTCATTCATGAGCCTCGTCGTCTTTCCATCCGTCTTCATCCACATCGCTGGCCTCTTTGAAAGGTGTTGCCTTGATAAATTATTCAGTTTTGGCATTTAGAAATCTCTGCCCTTGTGAACAGAGAACACACACATTTAAATGTGCGCCTCATATAAAACCTGCCCTCAGCATGTGCAGCATCCTCTTCCCACTGCTTATGTTTTTAAAATTAGCCGTCACACAGAGACCGACAGCGCGGTGGTTTTTTCTAGATGAGGGACGCACAGGATCTTTTAAAACAGAATTTGCAAAAAAGGATTTAAGAACTGAGACTGTTGAGCTCAAACAGGTGGAACCTGTTACATCGTAGTGACGTGTTGACTCACATGCAGCACACAGACTCTGGGAAAGGTTTAAAAGGTTTACTAAAAAAATGAAGTCTCTGGAGGTGAGCGAAGGCAGGCATGAATGAAGCTCAGATGGGGGATAAAGCTTGGGATGGTGAGCGAGCAGGCGCTTGTAGGTGATGGGTGAGCGATGAAGAGGACGAGCAGGATGGATGAGGCTGGGAAAAAAAAAAAAAAGGCAGATAATGAGAATAGCAGGCAGGCAGATGGCAGTTTAGAAAGCTGGCTGGCCAACAAGGGAGAATCTCGAGCACAGGCAGACACACGGTTAATTCAGCAAAAAATCGCAAAGAACAAAGCTCAGAACGAGACAGTTGGCCTTAGAGCGGAGCTACCGGGTGACAGAACAATTTGGCAAAGACTGGAAGGAGAGCCGAGTTGACATACTGCAAGAGCTGATGAGGAAACGAAGAACAGGTGCGTCAGCCACAGGTCGCTCAGTGGCACGAGGGAGAAGTCGTGCTCACAAAAAGATATACATGTGGACACACACAGAGGGACAGACAGGGAACCGTAGGAGACATGCAGGCAATGGAAAAAAACAAACACAAGGAGAACACACTGAAATGATGACGAGAGCTGTGCCAGAGCCACAACAAACAGAGGATTTCCTTCTTGGTTTTAGCAACACAAAACAGGCTCACTCACTCATTTGTATGGAGTGTAAATTATGACCGACTGTACAGATCAGGCACAATCCAGGTAAAACAAAGCATCACAATCAAGCTTATGGGACAATATTAGGCTTATAACACAAAATTAAAGTTAAAAAAAAGCACATTAAAACAGAAAAAGGGAGCAAAATTTCTAAACATTCTTGTTAAACATCAGCAAATTACATGTCAGACTAAATGCACTGTGATTTCTTCGTTTTGCAATGAAAGGAGATTGTATTTCCAACTGACACCCACATTGTTGTCACACAACTTGAGTTTTACTACTTTCCACTGTCCACTGTTTTCCAACAAATCAACAGATTGCCAACTTGTTTTTTTTTTTCTCTCTCCAAAAGCCAAAAAATCTCTTTTCTAAGATAAAACTGACTTTTTTTTTTAAAGTCTCTTGTCACTGCTCTTTTTTTTTTAAACCCTTTGTCATTCGGTACATTGTGTGCCTGTGATTCTGTGCTCGTTAATTAGACGCACAAGCTTTCTGTTCCCTGTTGTGAGAGGACAATGTGATGAAAGAACTAACCCAATTTCTCACAGCTTTCCATAAAAGGCTTCTGATATGATTATCTCAAGCACCCACATGCGCACACATATGCACAGGCACGCAGACAAACACATGCGTGAACGCACATACCAGCAGTTCAATGATTTATTCCCTCTTTACGTGTGGAAAGATGCACAAAAGCTGGACCCGGGGCGATGCTGGCGACCAGAGTCAGTAACTTGAATCAATCGAGAGTTTAACACCGCGTTAAAAATAGAAAAACTTTCAAAACAGTTTAAGAACCTACTGTAAGATAATGAGTCCACGCACTATTTTAGTAAGTGGCGTCATTCGGAGATTACAAAGTCAGTACATCTGTGCTTTTCACTCACCTCTGGTGGACTCGAGCCTGCTGTCCTGGGACTCAGTGCTATTTCTATTCAGAGGAAGAGAAGAGAAGAGAAGAGAAGAGAAGAGAAGAGAAGAGAAGAGAAGAGAAGAGAAGAGAAGAGAAGATGTTCAAAGTCTGAACCTACTGTAAGTATATAGGGTGTTTTGTTCCGTCTCCCCCTTCAGAACAGGGCAAAGGGCTAATAGCACTGAGACTGTGGAAGGCCCGAGCAACTGGAGGAATCAGAGCAAATAAAAACTGCCCCACGAAGACCTACAGAAACACACATAGACATTCATACTGTAGAGACACATCCTCACTCACCACGAGCCTCCCCAGCTACCCACTTTGACAGATGACTTCCTCGGGCATCTAGGGGATGTGAGACAGTGTGAATTGAATTTCCGGGGAAAAAAAAGAAACATACACGCACACACTAATGCACAGAAGTGCACACTCATCCACACAGCCCATAAACAGAATGACATTGGCACACTTAAATCTCAATTACATTGCAGCGACGGTGCCCTCAATCTCTATAAGACCTGGCGTCACTTTGTCCTCTATTGTCCCTTTTCATCCTTCCTCCGTTTTTCACCCTTTTGTCTCCTTCATCTTTCAATTTAACCGCCACTCCACCGATTCCATGTTTATTTAGGAAGTATCGCGTTTGCATGCAAATCTATGTGTGCTCGTTTGGATTTGGATGATTTTGTGCATCCATAAGAGTGTTGATCCTGAGAGAAGTTTTTTTTTTTTTTTTTTTTTTTTTAATATTTCAATCCGTGGAACAGAAGAGCTGAAGCTGCAGGAGCCATGATTGTTCTTGGGGAAGTAATTTCAGACGCATGTGGCAGAACAGAGGCCTAAGAGTTGCTGCCTCCTGACCTCATTTACATAACTACACCATGGCTAAAGGGCTCTGACGGTGAACACATGGGTTATAGGTGAGGAAAGTGGGAGAAAGACGCCACCAGGTTTGAAGTGAAATTCATGTGATGTGCACTGGAGGGCACGGGGGGTTGGGTTAAAAAAAAAAAAAAAGCTTCTTTGAAGAAGTCGTCAGATCTACAGATTTAACAGTGTGAAGATGCAGGTTTGCACGATCCATATGTTACAGTGTACATACATATGCTCAGTGTGCCGAAATGTGTAGATTTCAAAATGTGTTGCACAAGGAAAATGACTGAAAGACAACATGGAATTGAGAGGTTTTTTTTGTTTTTTTTTCTGTGGCTGCAGAAACAATCTGCATTAATTTTAAAAAATGCATAGAAGGAACTTGTTTGCAAACATTTATACGAGGCAGCATATACTGCAGTGTTCTTTTTGAATCATGTTTCTGGTCGCTGTTTAGATTAAACTTTAATAATAGTTGTTTGATACTGAAACCATTGGGCCAATGGGGCAGTGAGAGTAAACCAAAGCATTTAAGATGTGGGCCAGAAAATCAACAACAACCAACAACGAGTTGAAAGGTATCAGGAAATCTGAGGTGAACAGCAGAGTTGGGTGATAACGGTAGTGATGGACGATGCATTCAGATCCCTTATTAAAATATAATGTTCACACCATCTTGTGAAAATACTCCAATACAAGTGAAAATTCAGCATTCAAAACCTTACTTTAGCAAAGGTATTTCAGTATTATCAGCAAAAGTTACTTTGGTTAGCAAAAGTAGTCAATGTGTAGTAAACTGTTTCCAAATATATATTACATAGCTGCCTTAAAATGACTTTTTTTCATCTATTTCTTTCTCAAATTCACCTTTTATCATATTATAGGAATCCCTTTTTATACGAGCCAAACAGGGCTTCGCTGTGTTTGCGCTCAAATGCAAAATGAATGTTGAAAAGTCCTGAGTTCTGCAAGGCTTGTATGTGATTAGCCTGGCTTACAAAGGCGCCACAGATATACTCGATGTCTGCGTCTATTAGTGGAGCCCTCAGACCAACTAAAGACAGATCAAAAGGCTACCTGAAACCCATTTGTTCAGCCCCGTGTGCCACTGTCAAGCTGTGAACCCAGGGAGGACAAACTAACCCGAAGAAGGAAAGAAAGGATGTGTTGAATCAGAGACGGAGGGATGGAGGGAGAAAGAGATTGAGTGGTTTTTCTTTTTTTTTTTTCGGGGGAGGGAGAGGTGGTCTAACTCTCCTCTGGCCTGTATTGACCTTTACCATAGCAACAATGCCCAATAGAGGCGTGTTAATAATGTAACAGATGGGAAAATAAAGCTGCCAATCAAAGAGCTTCAGTCCCCACTGCACTGAGTGAATTATTCACCACAGGCACTGATTAGACCAGGCAGAGAGAGCAGGAGAAAGAGACTGACAAAGGTGTGGAGAGCGTGACAAAGGAGAGTGATGTGACTCAAAGGGGAGGAGGAGAGACAGACCGAAAAGACAAGAGGGAGAAAGAAAGGTATTCGCCTGTTATGTAACTCAGGGGTTGAAAGGAGAGAGCAGTGGGTTGTGACTATTTCAAACCGCTGGAGGCAAAATAAGTCTTGTTGAAAGAGAAGGTGGCAACCTCATGGTACAGTACTGCTGTGCTTGAACATGGTGTGCTGCCTTGTAATGTCTGTGTGTAGAAACCTGTTGTTCTACATGACGGTTAAAAGATTCAACACGATTTAATTTTGGTTAACCTTTTTTTTTTTTTTTTATCGCTTCCATCTGTCTCTCGTGCCCCAGTTTTCTTTCTGTTGCTCATTCACTTTTCGCCCTCAGAAAGTGGTGGAAATGCACACTCAGGCGCACAAAAGGAAACACATGTAAACATGTCATCTTCTAGTCACCAACAGGAATGCAGATCACCGACAAGCAGCTGCGATCACCATAGAGGACAATGACACATAACACAGTCATCCGTTTGAAAGGCACGAAGCAGAAGCTCGTGTGTGTTCCAGTGTGTGCCGTTCTCGAAACAAAAAAAAAAGGTTGATGACTTTTCATTTGATTCAGTCGCAAATTCCACAGGATTTTTCTTTCCTGTTCGCGTCCCCGTTTGTGTGTCGTCCCCCCCGCTTTAGACACAACACCACTTCCTGCCCTTTCAATTAGCAGCGCTTGAAACACGTCGCTTCCTGGAAAACCTTTAGTCATTAGGATGCAATTAGTGACTTAAACACATTGAGCTCATGTATAAATTTAGCCTTTATATGATCGCTTCATACTAGCCAGAGCAATGCAGGCATGGAAAGAAGCTTGTAATTAGAAGCCTGTGGCACAAAAGGAAATGTGCCACATAATCATTTGCACGTGCGTGCACACAAGACAGAAACCCAGGTACACACACGTGCATAAAAAAATACAAGGTTTTTGAATAAGCAGAGTTAAATTTGTGTGAAAAGTTGACTTATTTTTATTTCATTTTATCAGATCTTTAACATATTCAAAAATATCTTCATCTTTTCATTTATTCAGGGTTACATTTTATTAGGTTCTGCTTTCAAGAAATATTTGTAGTTGATTTATGCTTCTTAAGCTTTATGTATTGAACAGAATCACTCCAAATAAGGGCAAATTACAAGTAATCTAACAAAGCAGTTTTTCTGTCTACATTCATTAGGTTTTCCATCAAAACATTTCTGCTTAGGTCTGTATATCTAACATGTGTATGAAAACACACCAGCCCACATGTGCTGCCGCGGTGAACTCCAATCCCCAGTCTTTCCTTTGCGACCCAGTTTACTGTTTTTCCAAGACTGAGGGCAACCCTCTGTGATGAAGCACTGTTGGATGAAACATCGTCTTTCCACATGTTGGTAGTCAGCATGTGTGTGTGTGTGTGTGTGTGTGTGTGTGTGTACTTCTATTATTTATATTGTGGGGACTTAAACTTGTGAGGACTCTCCTCCCTTTCGGGGACAAGAAGCAGCTGTGTGTAACGTAAATCATTACCTTTTAATGACAAGGCCTGGTTTAAATGTTGGGATGAGTTTGGTTAAGGTTAAGATTTGGCAAATAGAGGTTAGAGTAAATCTCCAGGAAATGAATCTAAGTCAGTGCAATGTCCTCTGAAGTGATGGAAACACAACTCTGCGTGTGTGTGTGTACGTGCGCGACTGTGCACGTGTGCGCGTGTGTGCTTGTGTTTTGCACATGCGTGTGTGTGTGTGTGTGTGTGTGCTGAGGGTGGTAAGACATTGTTGAGTTTTGTTTTTGTCATGATTACACATGGTGGAATAACGCCTCAGGCAACCAGATGGAGTCGCTCCGTGTGAGAGCTACATAATCAAATTCATCTTTGCAGTCGACTCACTGTGTAGGAATAGGCATACAGCAAGGAAGCTGACTACCAAGTGGCCTTGTTAATGATAACTTTTCAAAATATTTGCCGCAAAAATAATTGGATGAACAGTCAGAGAAACAAAAGTCCCAAACACTGCACTCACTCGGTCGTTAATTGATTAAAGCAAATGTGCAACGCTGTGAATGTTCGACTTAATGCTTCTGTTAATTTTTCGGGTCTGCTCTTGGCTACAAGCAGCTGACTAACCTCAACATCTGTGTTCTGAGCTCAGTGTTTTTTATCCTTTCATTTATGGTGGCCATGGGAAGCAGAAATAGGAAACTTGTCTATATTGCATCTGAGCTATCGGTGCGTTTAAAAAAAAAAGAAAAAAAAAAGCCCCTGCAATATTTGTTTTAATTTTACGGCACGTGTTCCACAAAACAACACTAAGGCAGCCGCGGTAAGACTTGAATCTTCTCTTCCACATTTGACACGATCACTCAACAAAGTTATCTGTGTGGTTTATAGAGTAGTGCAACATAATCATGAGCTGTTGATTAATATTTTTAAGGAACACCCGATACAGAGGACACTTAGAATTAATATTTCACCTATATTAAAAGCCCTTCAAATGTCTCTGCCCAAAGTCTAAAACCTTGACATGATATAGAGCACATAGGAATGTATGTATATGAAAATGAATACAGATGCAGTTGCAATGGATGCAGAAGATCCATTGGATATGTTTAGCAAATTCAGCAAACATCTTCTGAATTCAGGCCTTGGATGGCTCGATCAGGGTAATAAAAGCCTTTTTTTTTTTTTCTTATACTAAAATGCACTTTGCTGTTCTGACTTCTGACCAAAAACAACCCCCAGCTTTTTCCATCATCCCCAGAGCCAAAACACACATCTGGCCAATTACCTGTTAACTAAGGAGCCTGAGTTTAAAGTAAAAGACACTTCATCTGTTGAGTTTGTCTGTTTAGCTGTAGCAGCATGCTTTTTGCTCACATAACCGCACCTGCGCTGCTGTAACATGAGGAGCACGCTGACAGTAAAGCCTGTTCTCACCCCTTCACACTGGGTATAGCATGTATTTATGTGCTTGATCTGCTACATAAGTGTTGCCTTTTACAGACTTTACAGGCTTGACTACTCTTTCTCAAACCAGAATTGCCAGTAATAAAGTCAAAAGAGGCTCCAGTAGTGAAGGCTGCGTTATGCTGAGAGGGCAAACAGATGAACATATAGAGGACTGAAATGTGCATGTGGATGAGCTCCAGTTCAACATGGGGAGGGGGGCTGAGTTTTGTGATGTTAGACAGAGAGACAGATACAAACTATATCCACATAAGCGTCGGCTGTGTGGTCCCTGCGCGTAGATTAAGCATATAACCGAGACAGTAGCCGTCTCAGAACTGTTGGTATTTTAACACTATTGGCGTAATCTTAAAGACAGAGTGATGAACATCTGTGTATCCCCACTTCAAGAAGGTCACGCAACAGGCAAGTGATGCTCCACATCTGAAACAGATCATTTAAAACCTGTCGGAGACACTAGAACTGGCAGGTTCAGTCTTCAGAGCTTAACTGTCGTCTTTGTGCGTTATGATGTTGGATCTAGGGCTTCATGAAAGGCCTGAAACTGACACTCAGATAAATTGTTGCTCAAATTTAGTTCCAGCCACTAATGTTTTCCACTGAGATCAGCATGACGACCGCTGCTGCTCCCCAGTGGTCCTTATAGGGAACTGAACAGGGTTTACTTAACCGAAAGAAAAGTTATCAAGTGGAAAGTGTTGTGAGCGCTCAGCTCCTTAAAAGGACAAGGAAGACTAGGGCGCAGTATAACAAAAAAATATACAATTTTGATATTGAAATGGCAGTGAGAAGAGGTAAGGAGAGTGAAGGGAGTAGATTTAAAGAAAAAAAAAAAAACATCAACAAAAGAAAAGAGATGTAGAGAGAGACAGCCCGCCTTTGTACTGCCTTTACAAAAGAGCAGACAAAGAACCACGGACACCTGATCACCGGGGCCTTGGACCAGAGAGACAGAGTCTGCGGGAATAAAGAGAGAGACGGACGAGGGCATGAGGTGCATTTGAGTATATGTGTGTGTCTGTGCGAATGTGTGTGTATTATCTGGGGAAGGAGTGAAAGCCAGGAAACAGGTCCCCATTGTGCAGCAGGGAGTAATGAGGGAGCTAATGAGGGTTTGGGTTTCCAGAGCTGCCCATTACAAGCGCACCGTGCCCAGACCCTAAAGAGCCAGGGGACCGGGAGAGCGGCGAGGGGGTGGCAGGTATCAATGAAGATAGGGGACCTTGATCTAGATAGCGATGAACGGCCAACAGTCTCAAACTACCACACAGGGAGTCGAGGTGCCGCTGTGGGTTTTGATAGCGCCAGACCACTGTGGGTTGATATATCAGAGTGGAGCTGTCAGGCTAATCTAAAATCAGAAAATGAGCAATTCTCGCATATGATGAGCCTACTTATCGGCACAAGGTTTGACTGGCTTCTTTTTCTTTTTTTTTGTCATTGTTTTGGTGGCTGTAGTATTATTTTTGGCCACCTGGGGGCAGCAAACAACACTGATGCTAAGCTGTTGCATCTGCAAGCTCTTAGCATCAGTGTTATCATGACTTTATCATGATGATAAACTTTTGCTAGCAATCATCCATCATCATCAATCCTTTGAATTAGTATTGTCAGATGAAAAACAGTTTGCTGACTTACCACCATAGCGAATATGTACTCTTGCACATACTTCTACACTCACAAGGAACCTCACTGTACCCTTCCCTTGATATCTTAACCTAACCCTTACCAAAAGCGGTGGGAGTATTTGGATATTTTCATTGTATGATAACAGAAATAACATCCAATGCAGTCAAAATAAGAAATTAAAGCACTCGTGCACCCGTGGAGCTCCTGTGAATGTCTTATTTTTGTATATTTTATGTATGTATTTCAAATGTGTTCAGTCTTTTCCTGCAGTAGCTGATTTTGATTATACTGACGTCGGAAAGTTGAACCTGTTGCACTGATGATCCAGATATATCTTGCATGTGAAATTGTTATCTGCAAAGCCATAACTAACTAAAGCATGAGAAGTCCCTCTGAGTAGCGCGGTGGAAAGATAAGAAGCATAAAACAGAAATTACCAAGCGAGCTACATGTGCGTTAATGGCACTTATGTACACACTCGTGCACATTTTTACTGCAAGACAAAGCTGTAACTTCCTCTTCTATTTTGATAGTTAAACAACCCCCCCATAATGCAAACAGTACATTTTGCTTTATCTGACAGCAGAAAGGCGTAAAACAAATGGCACATTAATAGCTAGGTGAGGAGCGATTTACTGTACAATACATGCGTGCTCTCTGTATGTATACACAGTGAATTTGAGAGCTGTCATCTTTATGAAACGACCCTGTAGGCAGTCGGCCCTGCCAGCTGGGAAACGATAAAAGATTCAACAGCAACACAGGTAGCTCGCAGAGGTTAATTTGATCTTTAGTGAAATCAGTCTCAGCCACGTCAATTCAGCGGTGACTCTTTCGCTCTAAACTCTCCGTCCTGTCTGTTAGCCGTACAGAGCTTTACCCTTCAAGCTTTACAAGTGTTTGTCCAAAGACACAAATACCACCTGATTCATCTCCATGTGTGTATCCATCAGAGCTGTAAAGCCTTGGATGTCACCTTGTCATCTGCGTGCTTGGCTGCCTGACTGTGTAAACTCAGGAGACTGACACTGGGACCGGGGCAGGACGAGCTAGCAAGTGGAATGTAAGCATTTGGGAAATGTGAGAACTTGTCTGCGACTTGCACTCAGTGTGCAGTCCAAAGCAACGTTATGGTCTGTGCATGTGTGTGTGTGCATGTGTGTGTGTGATCTAAAACCTCAAAGTTTGTTCAACTTGTTTTTAAGAAGATTTCTCTTGCTCACGTTGACAACATGAATATAAAAAAGCAGCGATCACAGAAATAAACTCCTCACTTTGTTTCAAAATCTAAACATGACGGTTATTTTGCAGTTATCGTTTTACAGTAAAGCACGGTTCAAGATGAAAAGACCGAAACACAGTAAGAAATGTGACCAGGGTTAGGAAGAGGACATTAAAAAAAAAAAGAGAGAGAAGTTAACACCTTTAGGTTATCTGGCAGCTCGCCATCATACTTTCCATCACACTTCTAAGAAAACTGTGTGAGTGTGAAAATCATTACATTGTGGGCACACAATCTGTTCAAAACATTACATGCGGGGACTCGCCTACCATATGGCAACAAGTAGAGCAACTTAGGTCTGTGTGTGTGTTGTACTATTTTTGTGTGGACTAATTTGAAGTTTAGGCATCGTTTTAGGGACATAGCTCTCTCGGGATTCGAGGCCACCGGTAGGTTAAAATGTGTGGTTTTGAGGGAAACATTTTGAGCAGTCTTGGATGGATCATCATAACATTTGGTTCAGACGTTCTTCTCATCTAGTGCCACTATCAGGTTTAAATTTCAATTTTGTTCCATTCTTGGGTTTATGTTTAAAAACCGACAAAGCTAGTGAGAATCCCACTACACACTAAACCTTAACACATCATTGTTGAATACAGAAACACTCTTTAGTCAGACTCCTATGTTTAACCCTATTCAGGACTTTGGGGGTCTTTTGGACCCCAGGCCATTTGGTTTATTTTTGAAGATTTTTTTTTAAACATAAAAAGAGGGATATTTGTCATGCATTTGGAACCAAAGATATGTCAACTTATCAGAAAATGTATTTAACATAGTATAAAAGTCTATCAGGAATACCAACAAATATTTTACACATATTTTTTCTTGGGGACCCCGAAAGACCTTCTACAAGTGTAAGTATGGCAACGTGAAAGTCTTGAATAGGATTAAATGAATATATTCGTTATAGTATAGAGTAGCAAATCTGCATTCATTGTTTTACCTCTTATAAGATGCAATGTGCACAAAATCATAACTGAATTCCAGTAAGAACAGTTTAGTCAAAGGTTAAAATGACCCATATTACTTTTAGTTATCAGATAACTGAACAATTAAAGATATGCGTTTTAGTGATTTCTATCAAACTTTGAAAGCATGTTAGCATGACATACTCTACACAACTTCATAGAGCCAAGAAAATGACTTTACTTTTCACTTTGTTTGAAAGTGAGGACTTTTTTTTCCCTGAACTGCCTTCTGCAAAAGGTTGTCTGGGGAGGTAGGACTTGGACTTTAGAGGTTAAGGTGATAATTCCATTTGGGTTTTGGTGGTTAAGGTTTATGCCTTGGTATGGCAAAGTGGCAAACACATGTTCGCATGTGGGAACTTAACAATAAATAACAGACACAGTATTATGATCAGTCTGATGATCCTCGGCCGTCTGCCACAGCATAAGCAAGGGCAAAACACATACAGACGTTTCTCTGGAATATGACTCCTACAGAATAGAACAACAATTTTTCTTCCATATAAAACGCAAAGAAAATACGATTTGTCTGTATCGCTACATCTTCCCACAGCTATTATTTTCCAATGTAACATGCCAATTGTAATTAACCACAAAACAATGACTAAATTACATCTTAGACGAGCAGAAACACTAGTTCAGCAGAAATATTCGAAAAAGCTCAGAACACCGAAGCCTGAAAACAATTACTAGGGGCAGAGCGACAAGAACCAAAACAACGTGCATTTCAGTATATGGCTATTTAGCTTTTTGGCCACCGTTCATACCACCCGTATTTCCCTGATGGCTTGCATTTTCACGTAACTCCAACCGAAGCTCGACTGGTTTGATTTGAGCTATGAGACTGCTGGCTGGACAAAGGCTTTTGAGGTTTGCGATGGAGACCATAATTTGATCTAGAGGAGTACATTTACTACCAATTTTCAGTGAAAAAAAACCCCCAAAAAACTCCTCCAGATTCTTTTGTTATGAGGAGATTTGTAACGTTTGAAAATTACACGTTGATTTCCTTGTATTTTGCCTTTTTGAATGCGATCCTAGAATGACTCCGAACTGCGAAATCCACGATTAGCCAACACGCTCCAGATGTTTGTCGGGTTTTGCCACAATGTTAGCTAAAGAAAGGACAGAAGCTTCCCTGCCATGCATCCCTGCCAGCCGATTAGCTCTTCAATGTACCCCCTGACACCAAAAACACATCAGCAGCCCCACTGCAAAACTCCCAGTTGTAAATTTCTTTCTCTTTCTCTCTCTTTCATTTCTTTTCAAACCATTTGGCCCAGGTCCCAGTCATGCTCCTCCATTAAGGGTCCTGGTGGCAGTGGGGCTGCCCTATCGAATGCCTGCGCCCTGTTTGATCTCATCCTAGATTTCAAAGGGTGGGACACCCGAAACCTGCCCTGGGTGAGGTGGGTGAGGTGGGAGGGGGCGGGCATGGGGAAGGATAGTGGGCAAGGAGTACAATGTTTGCAATAGATGGTATATAGGCTGGATCCTGGTCCCATCTTTCAGCCTTTTTCTTCTTCTGTCTGCCTGTGTCTCCCCCAAGGATCCTGTTTCAGCCGACAGGTAAAGATGGACAGGCAGGTGGGTCGGGGCGGAGTCAGGAATCCTCTCGTGTGTCAAATCCTCATCAATTACTTCTTGTGCTTGGGAATGTCGTTGTAGATTAAGAGCCACTCCTGTCCATGCGTATGATTAAGCATTTTGCGGCAATCTTGTGTAAACTGATTCCCAAATCACAGGCAGAAAACCGCAATCCTATTATTGGATTATCCACCATAACTCAATATTGTTGTAGCCAAAATTTGACCTGCTGCTGTAACACACTGCCACTCCAGCTGCTTTAAATGTCTCCTCTCTAACCTGTAATTTGTAAAAAAGACCTGAAAACTATTTTGTCAATCAGCTTTCATGCATGAGTGATGTAATCCTACCCGAACAAACACTTTTCTGCCAACGTTTTTGTTACTTAGCATGAGAGATTTTTGTGTGGCTGTCTCATTTGTGCTTTGTTTGTACCAGTTTTTTATAAATGTAGTTAGTTTATTGGACAAGCCATTTGACAAACAGGTAAAAGAAAAAAAATTGCTGCATCTCAGTTTCATTGTCTGTGATGTTTTCCTTTCCTTTTTTTTTGTCTTTCCTCAGTTGCTGCATTTTTCCGTAGCAGATAGTTCTTCATCAAGGCTGCCTTTCAGTGGGATTTTGTTGGCACTTGGACAGAAAAACAGTTGGATGTAGAATAAATGCAATTTAACATTTCTCATGCCATACAGTTGTGCACAGAGATCTTTAATACTAGCTTTCTTGTTCCACACATATTTAGATTAATGACGCCACTGTGTAAAGTTAATATTTTAGCCTTGATAGACAGTAGTCGTAATACATTTATTTCCTTCTTTTCTCTTAATTATTATCCTACATTCTTTTTTTAAATTCTTTTTTTATATATCTTCCTCAGCAATTTGTCTTTGCGTGTATGAAGCAGTTTTTAATACGATTTCTGAGTCAGAGCAAGGTCAGGTTAAACGTGTTATAAACGTGGACCCTTGGGGCCTAATGCGTTCTGGAGCAAAGGTAGGAATTTTTACAGTTTAAACACAGGCCCAATCGCCTTCCAAGCAGGTGGAATTTTTGCCAGCGGATGCGGCTGTTTTGCACTTGGACTTTATGAATGTGAAAGGACTACCTTGGCAGGAAGTGCTAGCTTTGTCTGTCAGACACGTAAACACATGATAAAGACCTGTTTGTCGCAGACACAAACCCAAATTGCATGGAATCGTACGGCGTATACAGTATTATTCTTTGCTATGCACATCAGAGGAAGAGCTTGTTTCTTGCGCTGTTTAGACGCTGACATCAAGAAGTCTGAGTCACAGGCGGTAAAACGCGGTGATGGCTATAAAACTAAAAGCAAATGTTCAAACTGGAGTGAAAATGTTTCTTTTGAACACAGACAAAATGTTTATATCAGAGACTCCACTAAATTCATCACCTAACTTTCAAATCATAAACAAGGCGTAAACTTGTCTCTCCTGCCTTATAAAGCAATAGAGAAACTCGTAATGGTCTTTTAAGGACTGAAGCAAGTCCAAAAAGAATTAGAAAACATCATAAAAAAGAAAATCCTTCGAAGACCTCAATTTGCCAGTTTTCAACAGTTTACAGCACATGTGACAGTAACTCCTCCGAGAGTCGACTTAACTGAAAAAGCCGTGCACATGCATATGTTAGACCCAGTTTGGATTTTGCTCAATATGTGTAAAGGGATTTGAGGATCTGAGCTACAATGAGACTCTTAAATCACCGTGCGTCAGTAACCGCGGACAGCAATCAACCTGATGCAAGCTCCTCCGTACACATGTGCGCTCGCGTGACGTAGAAGGCCAATCATGCGGGGTCAGACCCAGAGGTGTCTCCGAGGGCAAGTTGCACCACCGTGTCACGGAGTCAGAGATGCCAAACATACAGCTGTGTCTGGAGCCTGTAATCTCTCAAGTCTGTGAAGGGCTACAACTGTTGAATACTTCCAATGTTATAAATAGAGAAGAAAAATATGTAAGCAACTGATTTTGCCATCTGATGTTATCAAACTTTTTTTGTCCAGTACAGAAGCACGTTTCATTTTTTTCAACGTGAAGCCGTAAACCCACATGTGAACTTAATTGGCAAGAGAGTAGCTCACTCACATAGGGCAGCGTGTTTGGATCCTCGGTGGTCTTTCCCTTTTCTTTATGAGGTGAATTAACGTAACGCAGAGCAGCTCATTACGAGAACGTTTACTACATGGGTTTAGTCAGCAGCAGCTACCACCTCCTTTCATTTGTGCTGTATATATGCTCTTCTACATGCATGCCGAAATGCACGCATTTATGGCACATCTTCCCCGAAAGGTTAAGTAATTATCTGCGATTAAGCATTAAGGAAGTTCACACAGTGGAAATGTAATGTTACATCAATTAGCCCGAGCTCCCACCAAGCAATTACAGCATTGCCATTTCAAGCTAATTACGTCACACCTATTTACACCACGCTCAGGCATTCTGGTTTTCAGCAGCAAGTCGCCACTGCAGACTTTTCCATATGTAGCAACCACAAAGTAGTGTGTAGAGTTTTATCTGATTCTGCCTGTTTCGCTAAATAAGGCTTCTCATTACGACTATCCTTGCATAGCTTTTTAATGTTATTACTGTGGCTAAGCAGGCAAATGCCTTCGCTTTATGAGATCCCCTCGATGTCATTAGCATCGCAGCACACTGTATCACCGCCAGTCATGGCTGAGAACCGTATGATAAGAGCATGACAGCCAGCGCGTTCACTACAGACGTGTTAAACCCATTTGGACTAAGTGAAGGTTAATAAACGTATGATCAGCAGTAAGGACAAACAGACCTGTCTCTCTTTGGGGTTTTATGGTGCTGCATATTCGAGCCTTGTAAACAGTTTATTCATCCAATTAAAGGTAATGAGCCACACTGAACAAAGAGCAAAGCAGGGCCGCTTTTCCAAAACTAATCCCATAATTTGTCATTATGGACCATGTTTATGCTCAATTTTACCACGCCGGCCCTCACCGTCTCCCCTCATCTCCAGCCACATTCCTCCAGATGGGACGGGGTGTGTTGAGTCTGCGCTCCAAGTTCTTGTGCAACTTAAGCACATCACCTGGCGTATCAAAAAGTCACGTTTTTTTTTCCTCCTGTTATTGCGCTCTTGAGTCAAATGGGCTTTCGGGATAAATAATAATGTTACGGGCAGAAAAATCAGCGGTGACAAAAAAAAAAAAAAATCCATGTGATTTCGATTAGCTGGGAAAACAGCAAAACCCCACCTCCCCACCCCCTCAGCTCTGACCTGTGTTATGGTTTCCAAATTGAAACCCAAGCCTGCAGAATGTCATACAGCAGTACAATGCAGCGTGCTGCCCATGCTGTGCTCAGCATATGTGGGCAGGATTGGTTTACTAGGGTCCAATGTTTTATTTAGCATGTGTCAAAGTGGTTGTGTGGGTGTGCTCGTGCATGCGTGCGTGTGTGTCTGTTGCAGGGGCATGATGTAGCCCGTGTTTAAGGCAACATCAAGGAATACTAATCAACAGTCTATTACAAATGTGATTGATGAACTTTGGCAGACTGCTGCAGTTGAATCTCGCGTTGCTTTTGTGCTTGTGTAGCGCTGTGTGAAAGCACGCGTCTGTGTATCCATATGTGGATTATATTTTATTCAGCAGATGTCACTGCCCCTTGTCACACTCATCTGAACATGAAGACACACAGATGCAACTTTAAACCACAGGCTTGGATGGCTCTCTTGTAATAACCCTGACAACATTAAAAATAAAGGGGGAACATGACAATTACCACCTATTAGAGTCTGTCCTGCTCAGCCGCACACAGTCTGCATTGAGTATGTAGCCGTGGCACGCGGTTCTCCTCCAGAGAACATTTCTAATATATCTATGCACATCATTACGTTTGGGAAAGTAATTCTGAAAAATCTTCGGCTTAGCTGCTTTTTGAAATAATAGTGCGTTTTGGCAGGACGGGGAAATTTGCTGATCTACCTGAAAGCTTTTAAAATTTGATTCTCTCTCCTCATGAAGACATATATAAAACTAATTCAAGATGTAATCCGACCATAAACGTGTTTTACAAGCACATTCTTAACCAACATGTTAAGCAGCATAATCAGAGCAGCAATCCTCCAGTGAGCCGACTAGAGAGGAGGGGAGGAAGTCATTTGGTGTGAAACCAGTGCACTCTGGCCAAGACGCTACTTAGAGATGAATATCTGGGTTACATTAGCTCTGATCTTTGTTTATCTCACTGCCCATTTCAAAATTGACTCTGATGGATGTTCGTCTCTGAATATATGCCTCTCTGGGTGTATTAGGTGCCTGTGATTTTAAATTCCACTCTTTTCTCCACCATTTTTGTCTTTCAACAGTGCGCCCGCTGTTTTTTTTTCGTACTCTTTCTCTCAACCAAGAAGCCCACACTCGAGCTTTGCTTCCTTTGCTTTTGTTGCTTTATCTTGTATATTTTCACAGTCCGTCTACTCCCGGCAAGCTCAAGACTTTGACAGTCAGATTGTGCAATCCTCTCTAGAAAGCCATTAATGCAAGCTCTTAAAGAGTTCCCTTCCTGCCTATCACATGTAAACTCCAACGTTTATATTTTTAGACAGTGTTTGGTACGATCTGACAGGACATAAACTTGACCCATGCATTTTTTTTGGCAAAACAGTTCCAAAGAAGCAGCCCGTAAAGATAGTTTGTAATCAAAAGAAGCCACGTTAAGTTGTTTAGTGATGACGTGTCAGTCTGCTTAAGCGTGGATTCCACATTTTTAACAAGGACAGTGCTATTAAACCAGAATTTGGAACTCCGTACGTGCTAAATTACTTTGCAAGACTAGAGGAGGATATCCTGACATAGCAACAGCCATTACCATAACTAAATTGTAACCGAAGGCTCCAGTTTCACCTTTAGCGTAGACAAAATATAAATCACGAGAAAAGAAATATGTGCACAACCCCCTCTCTTCACTTCAAGAGCACGGATAAGCACCTTGGCCTCATTTAGTACGCTCAATAACGGAACATCCTCGCTAAATCTGTGTTGGCATTGATATATTATTTAATCGAGAGTGCCTGGCTATATGGTAACAGTCCTGATTGCAGTATTGTTACCCGCTCACGATGTATGACAGCATGTATTAGGCTGTGTTAATTGATTGCCTCTGAGAACATTGCAGCAGTGATTTTCCATGGCTGTCTACTGCACCGCAGACATCAGGAATAAGCTTCCATACTTATGGGAGTGTGAGACAGAGCTATAAACACATGTTAATGGCCACGGACACCTGTGAATACTTCACTTTAGGGCCTCTTTTTCCTCCCTCTCTCTCTCTCTCTCTCTCTCTCTGTCTCTCTCACACACACACCGATGATGTCAAACTCAAAGCGGTCCTCACAAAGATAGCTGTACGTGTAAACGCACATTCATATATCTCGAATCCAAGTCGCCTGAATCACATCTGCGTCTGTCAGAGTGGGTGTATGTAGCGAAAGTTGGTGGTTTTCCATGTTATTATTCTTCCTATTCTTTGTGAGTCATCTCCATATGTGTGCACGATCACACACTCAAATGCATGCACACACACACACACGTACACACAATCCCTCCTGCAGACCGACAGTTTAGACCACCTGGTCACAATCAGTCAGGGCCAGGGGTTAAAATCATAGTGTCTTTAGTGTGGTGAAAAAGACTCATGGAAGGAATTGGCAAAGCAGGAGGGAGGACTGAGCTGGATTTGACAAAGTGTGATGCAACCACAATTACCAAGGCTGAACACCTTTAAAAATTCATTCATCTGTCTGTCGACTCTACCTCTGAGGCTTGCCAGGCCCTCGGCCATGACGGATGTGGTTACTGTGTCATGCCTGCTTAAATACAGAGAATTTCTGTAAATGCTGTAAAACCACAAATTCAAAGTCACAGTTCAGATTACATCGCTCCGATGTGTTACAAAGGAAATTTTTATGGCTCAAAATAGGACGGAGCGCACATGTCAGAGAGCTAGACGCTTCCTGTGGGAGATATCAGGCGATGAGCAGAAGTTTAATTGGGCACCATGCCGTTTGATATTTAGTTTTTAAAACCTCTGACATATTACATCAGAACCTTAACACTGGAAGTGATGCTAATGTCACATCCTGCTGACACGATGCACGGTTAAGCCCAGGTAATCATCCACATCTGTCCACAAACACAAACAGCGATAAAAGGCGTTCTGAACTTTTGGGGATTTTATTTGTCAACCCAACTGTTTTAAAAGTGAGGCAGCAGATTGACACTGACAAGAGCAAACAGTGGAACATAACATGGCAACCACAAGGTTGATCAAAACAACACAAGCAATTTCCTGCCACTGCTGGCCCACTACTAAGGCTCCGCACCCCTCAGAGCTGCAACGTGTCAATCTCCAGGTAAAAGCTGGAGCTACTCAGAGACAAAGATAAACAGAGGAGGTCTTGAGTAACTTGTTTTCTCTTTTTTGCTGCTCTGTAAAACTGTGCCTGTAAGGTTGAACAAGTGCAACCAAAGGCCATTCTGCTGTTTGCAGAGCATGGGATGTTTCTGACAGTATCCACCTTCACCTCCGTCTGCCAGCTGAAGTAATACTGATTCTAGTCAGTGATGGGCCCTTTTTGTCTCAGTGTGTGTGTGTGTCTGTAGACACTTAAGTGTAATTGTCCTGTTTAAACAGTTTGACAGTTTAGAGCCATTGCTTTGTTTTTGTTTGCCCACTTCCCTTCAGCACTAGGTAGGGTTTCAGAACCAGCTGGAAGTTTTTGGTTTGAATTAGGATGCAGTCAATCCCTGTGTTTTATCTTGCACTTACATATTCTCCTGTGCCAGATGGAGACTTGCTGCCATTTCTGATGTGGTGAAATTAGTCAGTGGGATTGTCAGCTGGTTTTAATGGCTGCCTTGTCTCCGTGCCATGTCATTCTTTCCTAAAGTGTTTCTCTCCCTTCTTGTCTGTCTTCTGTCTCTCACTCTCCCTTCAAGCGCTGTCTTTATTTATTCCTTTCTCTTCTGACTCCTTTTCTTCAGTCAAGATGTAAACCAGAGCTGGCCCCGATGGCAACACTCAAGAGGAAGTTGTTGCTACAATAAGCATATTTTAACAAACAAAAGAAGTAAATGTGTGAAGGCCCAGAGTGTTTGCTGTATCCCCACAACATGTGGCCGACACTCTGCAGACCCTCGACGCTGCAGCGGGAACACGTGACATCGGTAAAGAGTCGCAGGACATAATGCAAACATGAGATTTGTCATTCCGACACTGTTTTGTCAGGTTGGTGTGGCTGAACTTCATTCACTAAACTGCTTTCTTAAAATATACCCCATAGTTTGTCACTGAAACCCTGGTTTGTGTTTTGTTTAATGAGATCTTATTTTTATTAAAGTTTCCGGTTATTCTGAATGATTTGCACTTCCCTTTGGAACTTGTAGTTTTCTAGGCCTCACTGAGCAGAACACATACAACTTGCTTTTTAATAGTGCTTCAAACTTCAAAGGGCAGCAGTGATCAGGCATTCATCCGCCATCGCATCTCTCTGACAGGAAACAAGTCAAAGCAGGGTTTAACCTACAGTACATCCTTAACAGATGGAAAATGTTCCTTGATTCTCAGTTTGATGTGCTCTGCTCCTCATTTTATTAATCACTAATTTGGTCATGGCTGGTCATTTATGAGGATGAACACCACAGATGGACAAAGTTTAAATTAAACACCCAGAATTTCCAGAAAACGTTTTTTTATTATTATGTAATTTGTTTAGAAGAGATAATGAAGCCTTATTTCCAGCTGTAAATCTGTCAAATTCCTATGTGCACGTACTCAATAACAACCATTAATTGGCACCTACAGTAACTGATCGACATTCTTGTCCTTCGGTGCCACTGAGCGTGTGCCTTTATTCGTGTGTTTTTCCACTGTGATTCATTCATCACTATGTTTTCCTCGCGTTGTTTTTATGCCTTAAGTTGCCTTGTACACAACACTGCCAGCAACCAGAATTTACACAATGGGAATCATAACGCTGGCTTCAATCGTGTATCATGTCTATGTTTTTCAGACCATATGAAGCTCATTTGATCTCATCCCTCTGAAGGAGATTCCGACTTCCATGTCTGACAAACACAAGTGTGCTTGAATGAGCTGTATTGATTTAGTGGCGCCTGGGGTGCTACGGAAAAGCTGAAAGTGCGATTCAGTTTCCTCGTCAGAAAAATCAGTAATCATGTACGTTGAGATCACCTGTATGAAATTATTTTGATGCTAGTTTCTCATCTTCATTCCTCCTTCTTTGACCTTGTGGTAATACAAGTTTGTGGGCTATCTAATTAAAGAGATAGATTTCTGGTTTGTCCGCGTCTCTTTTGTGCAACGGCCTGCTGCTGCTGCTGCTGCTGCTGCCGCTGCCATATAAATACTACTTACACACACACACACACACACACACATACACAATCCCTCCTGCAGACCGACAATTGAGACCAGTTTGGCTACAGGGTGATGTCATTTTACAAACATTCAGTCCTACTCGCTTTGTCAAGATTGTGGAGATAAAAGCACTGCTGGAAACAAACTTCAAATCTCATCCACAAGCATAAAGGCTTGATTTTTAAAATTTCACAAGCGACAATATGCTCTTATCCAGAGCGCTTATCATATTCTCTGCTCCTGAGTCCAGCCTCAAACACCAGCTGTCAACAGTCATGAAACTCATCGTGAACTCCAGTTGACTGGAGTCGAAGTGGAAACTGGTCGTCTGACAACTGAAAAGACTGAAAAAATGTCAGGTTAGACAAAGTGACAGGAAAAGTGAGCGGAATTCCTGGAATAGATGGGTTTTCTGTGATAATTGGTAATACATTGTGACCTGATCTTCATCTAAGTACAGACAAATATAAAATACTACAGCCTTTTTCTTACGATGTTCGGCGTAAATGACTCTCTTAAGGTGGCCTACTTAGATGCAGATCTGGGTAGGTTGTCTCTATAGGGTTAAGATCTGGACACTGACAGTTGTTTCTTTTATCGAATCCATTCATTTGTATGTTTACCTCAATGTTCAGAGTCATTGACCTGCTGCATCACTCAGCTTCTCCTGAGCTGGCAGACACCCACTCTGATGTTATCCTGTATAAAATGGTAACAAGGTGGTTTACAGCATCTTTTTTATATATCGTATTTAATTCTGTGTTCTTTTCACGTAATTCAAACTATTACATCAGTCCACAAGATAGTTCCTTAGAAGCGTTGTGGAGTGTCAAGATACTTAGCTTCCCCAATGGCGCTCTGCTGTGGACACCATGCTCCATGCAAACATATACGAGGTGTATCAGAAAAGTTCCAGGATCCAGGAAAAGATATATTTCAAATCCACACTACAAGTTTTCCCCTTCCAAGTAATCCCCCTGGAATCTAACCCACTTTTCCAGCCTTCTCTGCCACGCTGCCATGCACTCCTGGAAGGATTCTTCTGGGATCCTCAGCAGCTCCGTGGTCACAGCCATCTTGATGTCGTCTTCAAAACTGATCCCCTTGATGACCCCTTTGAGCTTGGGGATGAGGAATAAATCCCACAGAGCCAGGTGGGGTGAGTAGAGAGGTAGCTCCAGCACGACGATGTTCTTCTCAGCCAGGAACTGTCAGATGCTCAGGGCATTGTGAGCAGGCACGTTGTCATGGTGAAGCAGCCACGACTTATCCTGCCACAACTCTCGCCTCTTCTGGTGAACTGAACAAAGCAAGGATCTCTTTGTAGACGTGCTGGTTGATCATCTGAAGGGGAAAACTTGTAGTTTGTAGTGTGGGTTTGAAATATATCTTACGTGACACCGGTCCTGGAACTTTTCTGACACGCCTCGTAGTAGACTCATGAATAGAGATGTATTTAAGCCTTTAGCTGGTACTCTTTTTTATAGAGCATTTTGCATTATACCTTTTAAGTCACTTCACCTTGGTGTCCACTTCTACAAAGAGTCACTGGTTTCCATTCGTAGTCAGTTTCTTGGTTCACTGATGAATGTCTAAACACTTTATAGCTTTATACAAATCAGCAATCCTTGATCAAAAGACTTGAGATTGCGGTTCATATCAAAGCTCGTTCCTGTAAATAGCAAACTCAAATCAGTCATAATAGATCCAACCCACACCTCTGATGTTGTGTCTTTGACTGGACTCCAAGTTCGCACCTTGTAACTCCTGACTCCAGTATCTTTTGTTTGTTGTTAGACTGATATTTCACATACTTTCTCCAGGATACGCTGTGAATATTTAAATGATATATTAGTTTAAAATGTTAGATTCATGTTTTATTTGTTGAAATATGTTGTGTTTTTTTAGAATTATAACCCACACAGGAATCTTGAAATCAACAGTTTTTGATAGATGAATACGGTACAGATTCCAAAGAGTTCACTTGCTTACCGCTGTTTGAAGGGAAAATTGGTGGTGGAGCATTACAGTGCCTCTTACTACTGCTGCTTTTTATTACTGTGTGTTATATCAATTTTTCTGTCAGAAGTCAGTGAGGAGAAGATTTACATGTGGTAAAGTTGGTGTAGCCAAGTGTGAAAATGATAAAATACTGCTGTGCAGTTGGTCGAGGACTCGTGAACAGTGGTAAAGTTTGGCATGATGTGGTCACGGTGTGATTGAGAAGTGGTCTTGTGTGGTCCCACTGGGTTAGGAGTGAGTTAGTCATAGGCTTATGAATGGAGTGGAAGAGACATCTTTATGGCTCTGAGGCCCTCTCTCGCTGCTAGACAACACTAAACACCAGGATATCTAGGTTCAGCAGACCGATGGGAGCCCAGAACATGACGTGTATGGGCTTAAATGTGTGTGTATGCATATTGCCTCCTACCTTCAGAGAAAGTTTCAACTGCCGCTGCACATACTTTGACAAGAACACTTTTTTTAAAGGGCAACCATTGCTGAAAATTTTGCTAAACTTCTCGTCCCTTTCTGTCTGAGGGGTAAATTGACGAAGCAAGTGTGATGATTTATATCACAAAGAATCAAGCGTGTTTTCTATGGCAAAGAGCGAGTGGAAAAACACAGCAGCAATTACTGTGAAAGTTAAACTTGGCCATAAATGTAGGCTGGAAATGCTTACTGCAACGTTTTGTGTAACACGGTAAGCAGCTCCACCTTCATTGCGTAGACACAGGATATTGAAATCTCTCTGGGGTCCATAATGAAATGATTATGAAACAGTCCCCATCTCTTTCTCTCTCTCTCTCTGAGCGAAATGATGGAGCTCTGTGCCGAACGGAGGGTGAAGCCACGACATCTTTTCCCAGTTAAAGAGGCTTAGAGAGCAGCCATCTAGCTCCAGTGACCTGCGTTGATTAGAGAAGTGTCTGGCACGGAGGCAGGGTGTGCCTGCCAAGCTCTAACCACCCAAGAACAGTGTTACACACACCCATGCACACGCACACACGCTCACACTCACACAACAAAATTAAATGATTTTTTTTTTTTCCAGCAGACTAGTAGAAGCTGACTTACTGAAAATATAACTACTCCCCAAATTATGGGAATTCATACCTAAAATGGCACATCAGACAGTCTAGGTTTCTCGTCATTTCCAGTCATTCAGGATCAATTAGGTGCTTCATTCCATTCTGCTGATGTTTCCGTTGCTCTACATGGGATTTGACAGAGTTGTGAAATATTGTAATAATACAGACATTGGAGCTTAACTTTGCTGAACATTATATCTAGAATATATTCAAACAGGCCCTTATCCCAAACCACAAAACTGAGATAATTGCAGAGGGGCATCCTACTCACCATCCTGCATCTTTTACATTAACTCTTTTCATCCTTTGTTTTACCATTGCAATGTTTTCTGCCACCCCACCCTCAATAGTCTTCAGTACATAGAAATGCTTTTTTCATCATGCCACTCCCACCCTATGAGAAGTACATTATAGCTCAGATGAAAACCAGACAGATATGTGTTTGAAGGGAACATCTGTCCAGAACTATCCCCATGTCAAATGAGGTGCCAAGAACAATGAAACTCCAGGAAAGATTTTTCTCAAAGGATTGAAAAGCGCAAGAAAGACTTGTTTATGTTTTCATTTGGCTTCACATACACGAGGATCTCTCTCAGTAGACAATTAGACACCTATTTCCTCTCGAAAGGCTGAGTTTCCTGCTCTTTGGCCCCAGATAACTAGAGCAAGAGTATCTCTGGGTGCTGTGTAATTTTCGGCTGGGTGTGTAAACTTGATCCCAAGCCACCCCAAGGCCAGAAGGTGAGATTTTTGGAATTGAATAAAACAGGGTATTCAGTATTACTGAATACTTTAGAACAGCACTTTAGAAGCCGAGGGGAGCGATAGCTCAAGGGACAACATTTCAACATTCAAATGTTAGCATTTAGAAATTGCTAAGTTCTGATGGCATTGCACTTGAATGCAGCTGGTGTTTAAAAGGACGATTTTTCAATAATTACGTCTTAGCTCTTGTGTTTTTTATATTTGGCTGTTATTTCTAGCGCTCACAGCAGTAACTGATGGGCTCTGGGAACATGGTCATGTTGCAACAATGAAGTCTGACAGGCCAAAAAACACAAGTGGCCAGATGATGACGTTGTCTAAACAAGTTAAATGAAAAGCGAGTGCATCCAAACCTGCTGGTGTTGACCCATCACAACACAAGAAAACTGTCTGTATGCACCTTTAGGCAAATGTAGCAGGTCAAAGTTGATCTAGGAAAGTTCATCTTTAAACTGAAGTTTTCAAAAGACACTGTGGGTAATAATGTAACCTTTAACTTTCAGAAATACGTTTGGTTGTCTTTTTTTTTCAAATTGGGAGTATGGTTAAGTCGTTCTAAAACTTGATGCACTCTAAATTACAAAGAGTAAACCAGGACATGAGTGTCAGCATGAACTTCTACCCTAAAAAATGTGAAGAATTTTTAACCTTTGTCATCAGAATGCACGTTTTGACTCCTGCAGAGAACCCAACAATAGTTTCTTTGAAAACTACTCTCCACTTTGAGCTCTTTGACACATTCTCATTGACACTCTCACTGAGGTGATTAATAAAAGCCCTTTTCATGTGCTCTCGACATCCTACCTGTGATGTATGAAGTATAATGATCTGTCAGTCCATATGCTCTCACCATAATTAACATGTCACTGATAACTACTGGTTCCTTACCTGCTAATTTTAAGAATACACTTGTTCAGAAACCATTGTTAGTCCTTAACTCACTAGATGACCTCAGATTGCCTTTTTAAACAAACCCTTGAGACATTTTAGTCAGAATTTAAGGCAAACTTCAGAACAGAGACTGCATTGCAATGATCTGCTGGCTGCTGCTTACACTGGAAAATCCTCTGTTCTCATTCTGTTACATGTAAGTGCTTTATTCAATAATGCTGACCACTCTGTTCTACTGGAATGTCTCAAACACTGGGTCGGACATACAAGCTTCTTAATACAAGACAGATCGTTTAGGCTATCCATTAGCAACTCACATTCACTTTGTGAAGATAAGCCTCCCTTGTTTTCCTTTTACATTTTATCTCTGGTGCATATTGTGTGCAGATATAGTGCGAGTTTTCATTCTTATGCAGATGACACTCAGCTGTATCTATTTTCTTTACTTACAATGATTTTTAGCAAATCGTTACGTTCGATGGCCGTATCCTTGATCTCAAATGCTGGATGGTTCAGCACTTCTTGTAGCTAAATATTGAGTAGTCTGAGGAAACTGCTCTTGGCTCTAGCAGAGTTAACACGTACACTACAAAATATCTGGGCTCCCTGCCCCCAAAACTGCAAAATCCTTGTTGTCATCTTTGATAACATCTTCAGCCTCAACAAGCATGTTAAGCAGATTGTCTAGTCTCGTTTTCTGCAGTTCAGGAGACTATCCAACATTGGTTCAGTTTTATCCAGTAGAAATCTTGAGACTGTCATACGTGGTTTTATTTAATCTTCGACAAATGTAGCTCTACATGTCTGAGTCAACAGAGTTTACAGCTTATCCAAACTGTAGCAGCCAGACTCCTTACCAAAACCAAACAAAAGAGAGAACATTAATCCTACTTTAGCCTTGCTTCATTGAATTGATTTAAGGATACTATTGATTACTTTTAAGGCCTGCTCTGCACACACATAAAGTACATCTCGGATCCTCTGACACTGAACATGCCCAGTCATGACCTGAGGTCCTCAGCCAAGGCGTTGCTTGCCATTTTAAAACCTAGGCTGCAGACCAAGGGTGGTCTGACTTTTTCTGTTAGGGCCCAGAACAACCACCCTGAGCAGATCGGACTCGCAAACTTTTTATTTTCTTTCAAATCCCACTTAAAAACATATCTCTACAAATGCACATTCAAAGAGCTTGTGGTCAGATTTTCTTTTATCTATTAAGTCACTTCTTAAAACCTATGTGATGCTAAGGTATTTTGGTTATTGATCATTTTAATGATTTTATATTGCTTTGCTGGTGCTACTTTGTCTCATGTTGTACATGTTGTATACTATTTAAAAGTAGTATTTTATGATTCTTTTTTCTTTTGTCTTTTAAAGCAGTCTGTATCTTTGTTTTTGAGAAGTTCCATTTTAATAATGTGTAGTCACACATCTCCCACCCTGTATCAAGAATTTGTTGAAACATCTAAAACCACAAACACCACTAACAATTTCATGGCAGTAAAAAAAACCACCAGAGATCAGCAAAGGACAGTTGGCTTGGAACTAATATTGTTTAAAATTTCATGAAGTTTATGCTAGGAGTTTATCCTCTCCCACTTGCACGGTGACACACTGGTTAAATAACATCCTCTTTAGAAATGTTATAGATTGTTCTTGTTTTCTAGCCTCTGGTGATTTATATTATTCCATTTACCCAGTTTTTAGGGTTAGCCTCAGCTTTTTGCATGATAATCTGTGTTCGGTGTCTATATGTTGCAAGATCTTTATGCTCTACCTTCTGTCACAGCCAGCCAGTCTACTTTCTGTAACTTGTTTGAAGAGCTGCATACAAAGAGTCCCTGCACTCAGTGAAGCTTTTTTCCATGATGTTCCACAGCTCCGAACAAATGCCATCTGCTTTAAGTCCGACGCAGTACACACTACATTTTCTCCATTTATGTTTTATGGCTCGGAGATTCTTTTATTCCTTGGTGAAAAACGTTGTCATCGAAGGTCTTCTTCCTCATTGCTCTCTTACGCCATACTTCTTTCTTTTTTCCTTTTCACCTCTTCTCGTTCTGTCAACCCTTCACTGTGGGACTCTAATTGCTTTAGCAGATGCTGTCTTGAAGTAGCAGATAGTAGCTACTGTGTGGCAGCAGATGTGTCCTGTGTTCTGGGATGTTGTTTATGAGTGTAACTAAGCCCTGTAGGCCAGTACCAGCCCTGCTGTCTGTCAGACATCAGCTGCAAGCCGCCACACACGGAGGAACTGCGGAGCTTAAAGGACAATAGCGGTGTTTTTGCACAATCAACTCTGGAGATCCTGGGTGCTTACAGTTTATTACTGACATCCATTTCCCAATTCCTACAATTGGTCACATCAATTTCAAATGTGTTCTCATTGGTTTCCATGAATTTTAGTTCCCGGGTCTGAAAAACCTTGCAGAGATTTATTATGCATCACAATGACAGTTTTAGCTTGAACCTTAAGCTTAAACTTTTCAGAACAACTCTTTTTCCTATAAATCGGAACTGAATTCGTGTTTAGTTTTTGAAAGGAACAAAAATGGATCATTGCATTTTAAAAGCCTGTAGTATGGTGGGAAACACTAACAGTTTAAAAGAACCACAAAGTTTGCATAAGGAGCAAGGAGGACAGGCATAAGTCACGAACTGGATTTTCCCCCAGAAAGCTGGGGTTAAGTTTAGGAACCAAAACTACATTGGTAGGTTCAGGAATATATCACTCTTTGGTTGATACTTTCCCAACAATAACTACTTGTGAGAAGCTTGATTATGTCTAGTCACCAAAACTACACAGTTTGTATGAAAATATGGCCTTTTCACAACATGATTGAAGCTTCTCCTCCAATTTGTGGGTTGACCAGTCCTTCTAAGATGCACTTAGCTGGCTGGAAAGGTGCAACATTAAAGCAATAAAACAAATGGCAAAGATTTAAAAAGTATTTGTGATTAGTCAAAAACGGAGGGCTTCTGAAAATGCATTTTCTTAAGAACATAAGGGAGAATGTGGTTTAGTTGTAATCTTTGGGAGACAGTGTTGTTCAAAAACAGTCTTATGTCAACAAAATCATGTCATGCCATTAAAACATGACATGAATTTGACAGTTAATTGGTGTTTGAGAATTGATTTGCTGACTGCAGAGAACTACAGCACATACTGGTAAATGCACTGTTCCTTTACATTAGGAATGCGTGCTATGTGGTTGGATGAACAACATATAAGTAATTAAAGAAAAAGCAGGCAGTGATGGAGTTACTCTGCCAAACAGTGACAGCTTTACAAGGAAATGTAATACGGTGAATATCGGTAATTACGCTTTCTTAAAAACTGTACTGTTGTTATGAGTCTGAGCCAAGAGCAGATAGATTTGAGGTGGCAAAAGTACAAGAAGTATTACCAAAGCTAAAATATGGCTTTGTGCTTTGCAAAATTACTGAAAATAACCGCAGTTGTAAACAGATCGTTGTTGTTTGGCTTAACATGCAAAGCCATAAGTAGTCTGATTTCATTGACGTTAAGGAAGCACAAAATAAAGATAGTGAAGATTGTAGACATCCTGTATTAGAACCCTTACAGGAGTCTGCCAGTGGAGAAGGGCAATTTTTTTTCTGATTTCAGGAGAAGACTAACGCAACTTAAGAAGAATTTATTCCTCTTATGTCAAGTACTTGTTTGTAAAGCAGCCGCTACACGTGCATGTAACCAAAGAGTTCGTAGGAATTGTTAATAATCGTGATGCTCCTGTTTAGATCAGTAACTCACCATGTCCAGGACCTTTCCAGTAAACTCTGTGCTTTGGTTAGATCCAAACACATGATAAAATGGTCTTAAGGCCCATGCAAGCTTGGGCACGTTAGATCTGGTGTGTGTCCGTCTTCGTTCTGTATGCATAAGCTGGTGTCTATGCGAACTATTTGACCTTAACCACAATTCATCCTGGGCCTTTAGTGGATCCAGAGCAAGCATGTGAGTTCATTTCCATTACATGTTGAGCGTTATTCTGGTATTTCGTATCTAATCCCCTTTGCCGACTCAGTCTGACACTGATCTCATTTTGTCTAAGCATACCAAAGGACAGCTCAGGACAAAGGAATGACCCTAAAAGCTCATAAAGCCATCAGATCAAACACACATTTCATTATGTTTGTGCGATGAAAGTCATTCTGGATCCTCATGTCTAACTCTTGTGCAATGTTATTCCTTCCTAGGCTCATCGTGTGATTATTCAAACTATTGCTTCCTGTTACTTGTTCATCACCACACCACAGTTACACCCTTGCTAAATGATAGCATATTCTATGTTTGTCTTATTCTCACTTATTCCAATTTAAAGACCAAACCAACAGCAGCTGAACACTATCTATCCATCCATTATCTATATACCACGTAATCCTCACTAGGGTCGTGGGGGTGCTGGAGCCTGTCCCAGCTGATTCAGGGTAAAGGCAGGGGACACCCTGGACAGGTCACCAGTCTATCACAGGGCTACACTTAGAGACAGACAACCAAGCACACTCACATTCACACCTACAGACAATTTAGAATCACCAATTAACCTTAACATGCTTTTGCACTGTAGGAAGAGAGAACCCACACTGCACGGGGAGAACATGTAAACTCCACGCAGAAAGATCCCGGGTGTCCTCACCGGGACGCAAACCGGCGACCTTCTTGCTGTGAGACAACGGTGCTCACCACCTCCCCACCTTGCAGCCCGAGCTGAACACAAATTTTTAGCAAATATTTTACAAATAGGAGCAAATTTTGTATATGTTGGGGTCTATCTTTCTTATCTAAAAGGATGGTATACATATACATCCCTTACTTCTACCCAAGTAATAAACTTGTTCAACCTAACCATGCCATAACTATAGTTTAGTTAACCATAACCAGACCCCTTCACTAACCATATTGTAGTTGCCATCTGCAGATACTATTAAAAAATCTAATGCCAGTGTCTTTAATCTAGAGAATCTTGCAGAATCCTCCGGTGTCATTGTGCTTTTCTAGTTGTAGCGTTGCAAATGTAGGTACACAACAAACATGTAGCAAAAATGCATAAACTGTTTTTCTTAAAATTCCTGCCTGAACTCATACAGTGCTTTATCAGTTTTTTTAAAATGTACAGCAGTGTATGTTTTATTTGCCTTTCTGTTTGTTTGTTTGTTTGTTTGTTTGTTTTAATTATACAGTTTTTGTTGACATTGTTTGGCAGCAAAGCGCAGTGCTCCTCTGGTGACGTGTTGTTGGCAGCTGTATGATTGTTGATGATGATTTTCAACGCGCTCATACCACAACCGACACGACTAAACTTGCTATCTTCTCATCCTCTGACAAAAGGGAGACTCGAATCTCTGCTGTGTAAGATTTTTGTCAATGAAACATTTCCACAACAGGCAATTTGCATTTAAAACTTCAGAACGGGAAGTTTTATGTGGCAAATTCAGGGGCGTTTGGTTATGCAAATGAAGTGATGTGTCAGACACAAAACTCCTCGTGAACAGGTGGTTTTCATCAAACCGTACAAGCCTCACAGACATGAACACACACAAAAAAAAAAATCTTGCATGAAGCCAATAGTCCTGCATCTGCTCGAATTTCTTGTCGGAAGTAATAAAAGCTCGTTTTGTTTCTCCATCTAGAAACTTAAATTATGAAGCAATACTGTTACACACGGCAGCATTTAAACACAGGACCCAGACTAAATTGTTGTGTCTGAGCATGGAAAAAATGACTCTGATTGCTTCGGGCTCTTTACAGTTCGAGCATCTCAGATATGATCAGAGTGAATCTGGACGGGGTGTGTCATATCTTCACACACTGGAAATGTTATGATTGTTTGTTCGAGGTGTGGGGTGTGATGCCTAGATTTTTGTGGGGGTGGTAATCTAGCCTTTCCTGAAAAGTGTAATCACAAACAAGTATACCACTGTCATTTTCTCTTATTTGCATTCCTAGTACGAACAGTAATTGCCCTGAGGGTTTCTCACATGGCTGTCACTCTTTACCTGGCTGATGAAGTGTTCCGATTAGTCAGAGCTGGAAACACCCTGGGATCTCCTCAGTGTCATAAGGTTGTTAATACAGTACAAATTACTGTAAATTTACACGCTTCCTGTTTCTACGTGGCATCCCCTGTCTGGATGGCCCTTTTTATTATTACTATTGTCGTTGTTAAATCAACATTATAGCAGCAATGTAGCGTAATATAAAGTGTAACTTCCCCTTTTACTTTCCGACCAACTCTTACAGTTTGCCAAAAAACCACTTAACACTGGTAAAGGAGTATCTCAGTGTGCACACGACATTTTCATTCACATGAGAAAAAACAGCTTTGCACTAGTCGGGTTGTGTTTGGACCTGTGTGTGTGAAGGTATATGCAGGAGTGTACATGTTGACCCACTGTACCTCTTTAAAGACTCTCTATAGGGTTTTTTAAGGAGTAAAGCCAAAACAGCTGCTGCTTTGTTCCTCTCCCAGGTGTCTCTTTTAACTCACCCCTCACAACTCGCTCTGCCTCCCCACCTGTCACCCCTCTCTCCTCTTCGTCTCGTCATCTTTACAATTCGGCCGACGCCCCTCCTCTTGTAATCCAATTCACCCTGACTCCTCATTACTCTCTTAAACCCTTAAAAGTAAGTCCTGTTTTGGCCATTTCTATAAATGAAGACATCTTATTTACACTTATGATGAATCTGAAGAAGTAAATTCTTTGCCTGTCTTACATTTTGGACAGGAAAATCTGAGCGTTCTCAGATGTGGGTCTGTGAGATTTTTGGGATCTCAAAAATACTTAAATCGTTAGAACATTATTAACAACACTCTTATAACTAGATTACACACTATGCTAAGTACTGTTAAAGATGTGCCATGCGATGTGAATGAAGGGCTGCGTTCTCTTGACACATTTACATTGCTGCTTCAGAATGCAGCTTGTCTAAAGCCTTTCCAAAACACTTAATCTCATGTCCATGTCAGTATTCATGACACAGCGATGTAAATCCCCTATACATACTCTGCCAACGTGCTTACCAGGAACACTTACGAACCTCAATTAAATCACAATTTTACACTTGCACAGTCATCTGGCAACCGAAACTGATAAGCGTGTCAGGGACAACGCCTGTTATGTGTAATCAGCGACAGCGTACGGAAATAGAAAATGAGCAGCGCTCGAGAATGAGAGGCAGCATGAGTGAGATAAACCTCGAGAACAAAACAAATTGCTTCATGAGCGATGAAAAGAAGTCTTGTTCACGCATGGGATAAGCGACATTGCGGTCTACATCAAGCTGTTACCGTCATGTCTTAAGTCATTCAGACCCAGCACATTTACAGAAAGAGTCAAACGCTTAAGTGATATTAAGCATCTAGTATGCTAAATGCTGGTTCAAAAAAAAAAAATAAAAAAGCTTCATGAATGCCAGAAAACTGTTGAGTTGAAATGTTAATTAAATGACAGAAGAAGATGGTTTTCAGATGTATTTTTCTCCCAACAGGCTGCATCGCTTATAGATTTTTAAAACGTATTTTGTGGTTAAAACTTTAATGAGTGATTTCACAAGTTGATGTAATATTTAATTTATTACATAGACAATTTTGATGCTTATTTTGAAATGTGTAACTGTACTCCTATTGGTTCAAATGTTGTAGCTTCTGAAAAAATTTTTAAAAAGTTGGTTGGATATTGATTTGTTCACGGGCAACTAATTTTTTTTGCCCTTTTTGAAAAAGTGAAACTTTCAGAATGATCTGATTTGAGAAGAATCTCTCCTGCAACAATCAAGTGGCTCATTCACTGTGTTTAAAAGTTTTTTGTTTGTGCGTAAGATTTGCGTGACAAATTTATCAAAGAGACCCTAATAGCATTGTGACTTGACTCCCTAAAAGTGAACCGGGTGCTTATTTAGACAGAAGCACAGCGTGTAACGTGACGGATTTTATATAGCGACGATTAAAAAATTCAATCTTTACAATTTTGTGCTGGCATAGAATATCATTTTCAACATTTTTCAAGTGTTAATTCTCTGTAAGTTCAAAACTGCAAGTGGCTCTTTCACATACAGCATTTTGTACCATTGTGGGAAAAAAAAAAGTAAAACAGTGTTTGCCGTGAACATGAGCTAAACCTCCAAAGTGGACGTGCCGTATGACGCAACGGACAAAATATGTTGCGACGCGAATAAAGATATCTGCAGTGTGTCATTTTAGAAGCTGTTAATGATTATGTCGAAGCATTGTTTTAACTTTATCGGACACCGAGTGTGTGTGAGCAACAGCATGATGTAACCTGTTTGCGCCTGCTCATACTGAAGACATGCAGGGTTATCGACCGCAAACATGGGGTGAAAGTGACTGGGAAGGATTCTTAGACAAGACCAGAGGAAGCAATTATTAAGTGCAGTGTGACGTGCATAGGATGTGAGTCACAGAAGTTTCACATTTGGCTGAAGGAGACAGTTTTTGAGAGGTTGTGGCTCATATCCATGGAATTTGTCTAAAAACGTGACAATGGTTTTCTTAAAAGAAAAAAAAAAAAACGGAGGAGTTTGTGGGAAAAGTTGATGGAAATTGTATTCTGTCAAAAAAATATAAATGTTGGGCATGACTGTGAGATTGCTGCTGGAATGTTGAACCACAAAATAGATTTTGATAAGTGGATCAGGACAGGAGCCAACTGATTTCCTGTTCATAGCTGGGTCCTGGGTTGTATTTTTGTTGTTTTTTTTCACATTTCTTCCACATGGGAGATCTACTGTATGCAGCTCCATGCATTCTGAGTCAGCTCCCAGATTTCTTTATTAAAACCATCGCTGACTCCTGTCTTTGATAGTTTGTATTAGACTGTATGGGAAATATCCTGCATGCACTTTGGAAAAGGATGTCCAACCGCAACACTGCGCTTTAAAGCAGACATCTAAGTCGACATGTCTATGAGTTGCGAGCTGTGAAGGAACAGACCCTGAGGCCGGGGTTCCATTACAGGACACAATGCCCTCTGTGTGTGGGAAACAACCAGCCACTAAAGAAGCCTATGGAGACCGTGGATGTATAGTCACGGAATTACAATAATGCTAACAAAATGACTTCGATTTTCCAGCTCAGACTAAGTTCAACGTTTTCCTGTTTCATTTATATTTCTAAATTGAATTACCAAGAACATTAAGGAGGAAGATTTATTTTCCATGTCTGGTGAATATATCATTAATAAAAAAAACAGTAGCAGAAAAGTTAAGAAGATGGAAAGAAATGTGTATTTAAAACATTGACAACTTTTGAGGGTTTAAAATTGCACGACTGTGAGAGTCAGGAAGCCAATAACGGGGTCTACAGCGGGAGGCACAACAGCGTATGATCTGAAGATAGTCTCTCATCCCCTTGACTTTGGCACGGACCCAGATTTGAAATTAACACAAGATGTTGGTAGATTTAACATTTTGCCAAAATCGCTGGGAATGGGTTTCAGTAGCAGTGGGGCATGTCACAAAAACAATGGTGAGAGAGGCTAAAGGTTAATACACTTACTTACCCAGGACGCAGAACCACAGCAACAGACACAGGGACACATAAACACACACAGGGACTTTGGGTTTAATGAAGTGCTCGGTTTCCACTGAGAGGAGATTAGGGTTGTGGAGGAAACTGTGGGAACAAACTATTCAGCTTGTGAAAACGTCTCGATATTGTGCGGAAAAGGATGTTCACTTTGCTTTTTTTTTTTCCCTCCCTCCCCCCTATATGTTCAGGTGAGCTTTGCCATCGCTCCATCTGTACATACTGTGCATGTTGCGTAGTCCGCACGAGTGTGAGCCCGGCTGTTTGCTAGCCTGCGTTACAGCCCGGTCCGTCCTTGGTGGGACAATAGCGGGATTCTGCATAGCGAGGCCGTGGGAGGAAGGGGACAGAAGAGTCAATGAGTGAAGAGGCTTCTGGGATGCGTCAGCACAAGGCCATGATGAGGGTGTAGGAGGACGAGCCCTGCAGCTCAACAATGCGCCGAGGAGCAGCCATTCAGTTGCTCTCGCAGGACGACACGCACGCACCGACAAAAACCATAAGGTACACACAGTCAACAAAGGTGCAGGTGAAATTAAGCCATTCATCCTCCTTTCTCCGTGACATATGGATAACTGGGACAGAAAACATCAATCAGTGGCTGGTTCTGGGGCGTAGGTTCAATCAGAATCAAACATCAGAGGAAATATGTGTCATCATTACTGAGTATGATCAATTCTTATGTAATTTACAATGTGTTGCATATGAATTAAGGCAATCAAGTAGTAAAAAAAAGTTATTGGTGCTTGTTCATTCATCCATTTGGCTCTAATCTTACTTGTTGCAGTTCTTTTAATCATTTTGTGAATAGTGTAGTAATAATTGTTTTTTTTTTTTAAGGTCGAAGGAAAAAAAAAAGCAATCATTAACGTCAGCAGAAACTTTCGGGGAGGGCCAAAAAGATCCCCATCCATCTACTGTTTCATCTGACAATACAGTACACTATAAAAAGTCTTCAAGCCCCTTTTGAGTTTTCCCGTTTGATTCCGATCATTTTCAACATTAAACCACGGCCAATATAGTTTAGCTTTGTTGACAAACCTTTCCAAAAAAGCCTTCTTTCATGTCAAAGTAAAAACAGATTTCTACAAAGTAATGACAGATAATTAAAGTCAGTCAAGTCAGTATTTAGTGGATGCTCCTTTGGCTGCAATTACATCATTGAGTCCGTGTGGATAGATCCCAGTTAGCCCTGCACAGCTGCAATTTTATCCCATTCTTCTTTGCTTAACCTCTTTTGGGTTGCACAGAGATCGTGAGTTAACAGCCCTTTTAAAGTCCGGCCGCAAATTCTCAATTGGATTGAGGTCTGGGCTTTGACTCGGCCACTTGTAACTATTTCTGTGTAGTTTTTGTTGTTGTTGTTTTTGTATGCTTCAGGTCACTGTCTTGGGGAAAGCAAATCGTCTCCCAAATTGCAATCTCTGAGTCAGGTTGTCCTCCAGTTTACATACTCTGCTGCATTCATTAACCTTTACAAGCCTTCCAGGACCTGCTGCCAAGAAGCATCTCCACATCATGATGCTTCCACCACCGTGCCTTACAGTGGATGTGGTGTGTTTGTGTAGATATACAGTGTTTTTTTGTCTGCCAATGAAAGTGTCTGGTCTGATGGCCACAAAACTTAATTTTGGTCTCATCAGACCAACAAAACTTTTTTCCAATTTACTTCAGAGTCTCCCATATGCCTTCTAGTTGAGCTTTTTTCAACAGTGGCTTTCTCTTTGCCTTTTGAAGAACAGGCAAGAGTCGTTGTATGCACAGTCTCTCCCATCTCAGCCACTGAAGCTTGTAACTACTTCAGAGGAATCATAGGTGTCTTGGTGGCCTCTCTCACTTGTCTGTTTCTTGCATGATTTTTGAGGATGACCTCCTCTAGGCAGATATTTGATATTCCTTGTATTTCTTAATGATGGATTTAGCTGTACTTCAAGGGATATTCAGTGGCTTTGAAATGTTCTTGTATTCAAAAAGTGAAAAGCTTTCTCACTTTTTATGCCTTTTGCTACGTGACTTGGAGTGTTTTTTTTTTTGTCCTCTTGATGTGGTGATAACCAGGAGTGCTGATTCACCGATGACTGAACCTCCCTGATCATCACTTGAGACACATTCACTGCTCTCCGATGATCTCTGTTTCACTAATTGTGTGACGGTTACCACCAACTGGCTGCACCTGTATTGAATTAGCTGAGTAATTTCAGAGTGAGCTAAAACTTCTGCAATCACTTATTTTACATTTCATATTTTAAATTAATCGACATTAGCTTGTAAAAATGGATTTTCAGGTTTTTGGGGTTTTTTTTGTTAATTCTTGTCAAAAAGTTAAAATTAAACTGAGCATTTTTGGTATTAAAAAGCATTAAAAGAAAACTTCTAAGGGCCGGGAATACTTTCTAGGATGTAGTTACAGTGCTACAGTACACTAAGCAGTCTATGAATTACCACAAGTGTTGCTGATTCATTTATCAAAGACTTTTTAAATGCTTTAGGCAACCTTAACACCTTTATCCTAAATCTCAGTTTGCTGATATCTTCAGACCTTGGCATATAAAATCAAAGCTACCTACAGAGTTAGATATCACTTAGGATGTGAGAACCTTCTTGTACTCTTTGTAAACTGGCTTTCTTAAGTCATGTATGACTTGTAACCTTCAGTTCTCCAATCACATCGATAACAAACCAACACAGACGCTCCAGTTCAGAGAAGCATGACATCATTCTTAGAATGATTGAGATGAATGGGGACATGTGCTTCACCTCGAGCATGTGTCTGTTGTAGAAAAGTGTGTCTCTGAACAGTGTCTTTGTGCCAGGGAGAAACCTGTCCAACCACTTCCCTCACATATTAGTGAGATACATATCAAGCGTGGCTAAGGATTAGCCTATTGTTAAATGCTTCGATCAAAACAGCGGAAGCATTTAAATTTGGATGCGGATTTTATGTCGGTGCCCTGCACGAGTACCCTAGAGGTACATATGAGAAATAAATGTGCTCACTTATTGTTTTGAGCTATGCAAATAATAAATATGATGATGCAGCGCTGTGCAAAATGCAACTCAATAATTGTGGTAGTGCCAGAACCAGCCTGGAACTGGAATCTATAGAGCTGAAAATTGGAGACCACACAGTAAGGTTGGATCCCAAATATTATACCACACACACACACACACACACACACACACACACACACACACACACACACGAACATACTGTTTTAATGATGATTAATATCATATTTCACTGCATGGTGTCCCGATGCAACCACAAACAACCATTTTTCTTGGATACATGTATAAATACAAATACAGCAAATTTGTCATTATTGAACACCTATATTTCACAAACATTTGTTATAAATTATTGGGGGAAAAAAAGCACAGTTTAGACAAATTCAAAGGTTAGGAAACTTGACGAGTTACAACTGTTTTTTCAAATAATCGGCATTTATGTCTGAAACATGTTAAACTCATGCATTCACAGTCCCAGCCTCAAAATGCCTGAAATGTGAGGAAATCGGGGCACTCTTGACCTCCTCTCCACCCTCCCAGCCAAAGTCTTCACCCCTCCTCAGGATTTCTCACCCTTAACCACCCCCAGAGTGGGGTGCAGGGCCATAGTTTGCTGTCTGGGGTTTCCCCTTTCAGACTGAGTCTCGATAACAAGGGCCAAGTCAGTTTTGACAGTGACACAAGTTTGTGCGTGCACACATCCACACACACACACACACACACACACATTAGAAAACAAAAAGTCTCAAAAAGAGCCATGCCACCTTTAGGGAAATGCCCACCAGGGTTTGAACTCAAAAGCATGGGTCAAAATTCTTGAGCAGAGAGAGACCCTTCTCAAATTTTCACCTGTGTTATTTCTTTCAGGGCTCATTTGCAGCTAATAAAGTTTTCTCATTAACGCCAAGACAGCATCGTTTTTTCTTCTGAAACCAAAGGAATTCCGATTTCCCAAGAGGAAGAGAAAGGGATGACACTGACACACAATCCTTCCTTTCTCTCGTTTTTTCTCTCTTTCCCTCTCTCCGTCTGTCGGAGGAGATGGGTAGGATGTCTGTCTGCTCAGCGCCAGGGGCTCTGACAATGATATGGTTCAGGTCAGAGAGAAGCCATGAAACAGAGAAACACACAGAACCAGAAAGAGGGTGAGAAGGCAAGAGCAAGAGATGGGAAAATAAAGATGCATAAACAAGAAAGGGAGAGAAGCGTCAGAAAGAAACTGTTGTGATACTGGAGCCTGGAGGCCCTGCTGAATGCAGGGTGTGGCTGACAGCTACCAGGGTGAGGGGATATCATAGTTGCATGGCTCCACTCCTCTGGTTGCTCTATTTCCCCCTCTTTTTCTCTTCATTTGCTATTGACAAGTAGCAGAGATGAATTCCTGTTTGCAACGGACCATCAAAGTTCTATTCTTGTGAGTCCGTGATTTTCACGGGACTGTACACATCTACCGTTTGAACTGCAGACGCATGTGCGTATTTGCAATATCAGCTTTTAGAAAATGGCAGCAATGCACAACATCTCCGTAACGGTCGATGACTTGTTTAACAGAGCTTGCCTTCCTAATCACGTCGGCGGTTAACCACATTGCATTGGCACATATTGCACCATTAAGTCTATCTCCAAGGATATTTGTGCCAAGCAAGCAATGACTCAGGTGTTGGAACAACAACTGTAAGACGCTATCGATGCAAAGGTGCAAAGGCTGACCTTACAGGTGACGCCAAGTCTCACACGCACAGAAGCTGACTCAAACTGTTACCCTGTTTTATGCAAATGAGACGCACACAGATGAAACTATGAATGGAAGGTAAACATGCATGACAGTAGCTAGGTGTGCATTTATGAGCAGCATTTTTTTTTTTTTCTCTCTTTTCTTTTTTCGGTCACGGAAGCATGTGGAAAGGGTAGGCACTAGGACCTGCTGTGAGCCACACAGAAGGGAGGGAGCAGCATTGGGACTCCTTTCACTAAACTTTTAGTACAATCCATTTCCCAAAGAGTGTGGGAGGCAGACAGACAGAAGTGGATGGCCCGAGACCTGGATTCACAGTTTTAAAAAGCAGGAGCGGGATTTGGAGTGTGGGATAATTCTACCCCTGGTCTGGAGAGAGTGTGAGGTGGAATATAGCAGACTTTCTGTTGGAAGTTTTCACCCACTGGAGAGAGAGAGAGAGAGAGAGAGAGAGAAGGAGGATTATTACTAGAGTGGTGAGTTCTAACATGTTCTTTAAAAACTAATTAATCATGCTGTAAATGTGTGGGGTTGGTGTGTCCATGTAGGTCAGAGGAAAAAAGGTTTATCTTAAAAAAAACAACAACTGTGTGTTAAATTTTTCTTTTTTTGAATTTTTCTTCATACCTGTCATTAAGTGAAAGTGGAGCCTGTGAATTGAGATTGGGCTCAGCAGCAGCAGCCAGTTAGTCCTTCTGTTGAGGGGAGAAAATTCCAGCTGACTACAACACACAGGAGGGACTGTAAAAAAAATTAAATTAACAAGATAAGGGGGCGAATGTGCTCTTTCACTGTTTGGAGTCGGTAGTTTTCCAGGTATATGCAGATGGAGAGAGTGAATGGAAGAGGTGTAGAGAGAAAGAGAGAATAGAGGTGAGGATTAGGAAAGAAAAAAAAAAAAAAAAAAGAGGGGTCCTCCAAAACTTCAATGAGAACCCGTTTACTGTCCAGAAAACTCCTGGGACATCAGGTTACCTTGTCTTTCTCTCTCTGTCTATCTCTCTCCCCCTCTTTTTCTATCTGTCTTTCTCCCCACTCATGTTACACAACCCTCAAAAGACTTGTAGATTCTGATGAGCTCCAATGTCCAACATGAAGCATGTTGCTGAGGTTATCCTCATGTCTGGGTGGGGCCTGGCGCTTGTAAAGGAGTGCTACTGATCAATTTTTTTTTTTTTTTACTCTGATATGCATATTTGTAATTGTGCGAGTGTGTGTGTGTGTGCGAGTGTGTTTGTGTGTGCAAGCAAGCGTGTGTGCTAAACACAGACCTCATGCTTGCCACTCCTACAAGGGAATTCCTTTCGGGCTTTGACAGGGGAGGAATGTCACTGCGAACCAATATTTACGCACACAAACAAACATTACACACCAGTGACACCAACAATGTCATATAGGTATACGGTCAACCATGTTAAACCTGTTGTGTTCATCTGATCGTCTGTAGTTCTAAAAGATGTAAAAAGGAAAAAAAACTACAAGTTGTCGGTCTGTAAAATTCACAAATACCAAATGATAGTCAGTTCATTTTTTTTCTCCCTCAAAAAAAGAGAAAATGTATTGAAAAGTTCAGTAATATCAGCTCAAAGTAGACATGAGTGAGTAAAGTTAAGAGAAATGTGCTGTTTTGTTCCATGTTTTTTAAAAATGTGAAATTGTTCATGAGTTTCAGTTTTACTGCCTGAGGGGAGCGGACAGTGTTTTCCTCTCTGCAGCAATCTGGCTGTATATCTAACGTGACATCTCAACAGGTCCTGCGCTTTGTCTTTGCGTGAATTTTGTCAATGCAGGATAATTCAGAGCACATTTCTCAAAAGCCCGCCTGAAATTAAACTGCATATATTTTATTTTTTTTGCTTTGTATACATCAGCTTTGAAGATTTAAAAAAAAAAAAAAGAGAGATACAAGAAAGTTGGCCCACGTTTACTTTCTTTCAACAATGGAGAGAAAATGAACTTATTGGCTTCATTTCTTGGCTAAAATTTCTGCACATCAAGATTGATTCTTTTTGTGTGGAGTTTATCTTTTTTTTTTTTAGTGCTCATATCTTTTACCCAACTCTCTCCCTGGGCTTGTAATCTGCATTTGAATCTGTGTGTTTACAGTGTTTCCTGACTAGCCTCAAACTGTCTGTCAGACTTTCAGACTAAAGGGGCATTTGTGACATAGCTTCCAACCCTTTGATTCAGTTTGAACATCAAGAATAAATTTGAAACTCATTTTCGCTAAATTTCTGGCCAGAAAAACTGATGATATCTGTCTGTTTGGAGCTTAAAGTGGAAATAGTCCTTACGGATAAAGCCTTCATACTCAGAAACGTATGCCGAAGCTAAAAACAGCTTAAGCCATATGAACTGTGTTCGTATGTGTATGGAGGGCAGATGGACAGTGCTGTTTTCCCCCGCAGACAAAGATGTCTGTGATTATTCATGACCCTCTCAGGTTTCCCTTTGAAGCTGAGTTACAGCTTTCTCTATGTTAGCACCAGTGTATTTGTATGTGCAATTCTGTATGTGTCTATTACAGTGTTTGTGTGTGAGAGAGAAAGAGAGAGAGACTTAACTGTCACTCAAAAAATAAGCTACGTAAAATTGTGTGATGTTGCTATGAAACAAATATTGAACTCTGTCAGTAGTTACGAGGAATGCTTTAGTTTAAAACATACAGTGACACAGGGGTACTGATGGGTTAAAAAAAAAAAAGCCAAAAATTGTGGGATTATTTATCCCAAACAAAAACATGGAATGGTTGCTATAACTCGCTCTAGCTGTTTTTAAAGTTGCCTGCCACTATTTGTTCTCAATATTTACAAAAATAAATGGCATCCCTTGCAGTTTTGTTTGCCATACACCTCGTTGTCCCTTCAAAACTGGCACAAATGAATCATGTTGGGTCTTACACTGGGTAGAAATAACCATATTTTAATTAGGTAAAGAACTCAGTGGTTGTTTATTCAATAACACCAACACTGGGTCAAACGACTTATTAATACTGGATGGAGGTCAGCTAGTGTTGCGTTGTGTTAGCTGACCCCAGGATTGGGAACTAGATTGTCATCCTACCAAAGGGTCATGTAGCTGCAAGAAATGTTTTTAATTGAAAATGTTTTGTTCGGTTGTGAATGATGCAGGCCATAGATAGCAAACATTTTAAAAAGAGGCATCATTTTTAGTGGTAAAACACGCAGCAGCTCAATAGTTTGTTCCCTTCTCAGTGGTAGATCAGGATTTGTTTTTGTGTGACTGTTTTCATAGGTGCATAGGTTGATGAATTTGCTGATTCTAATTCTAATCTGGGTCCATGAATATCTGATTAACAGAGGTCTTTTTTTCTTTTTTTAAACAGTTTAGACATTACTGTCATTCTCATTGACATTGGTATTTGTATCCAAGTTGTGTTTTATTTCTCTCCTCTGGAGAGCAGCTACAGAAAGCCACCGTCCCAATAAGCGTATAAATCTGTGAAACTGCACTCGCTCAGATTATGACAGGAAAAGAATCTGCCCCTTAAGCACATAAAGGGTGGAATGATGGGAGCTGTCTAGACTGTGTGGTGTTGTATAGGACACCTGGGAAGGGGAGAGAGGTTGTGACAGCACACCTGGACTGTCAATTTAACCTTGGCTTTTTAACCCCGAGGCCTTAAGTCAGCCGCAGTGAGTCTGAAAGTGACGCTAAAATTGCAACCGTCGTAAAAATAAACATGGTTCATTGTCAAGTAACTTCCTTGTTGATAAACCAAAGTTGTTAAACCCACCTGGATGATTACATTTTTTTTATCATGCATGTAGTAGTTATTGTTATAACTAACACACAAAAAGACACAGATATGCCCTGTAGAAAGAAAATAAGGGCGCATTATATTTATTGTAACCTACAGTATATCATTTATAGCCATATGAACAAATGTTTATACTCAGATAAATGACGTAGAGATTATTTTTATATTATTGCAATGTGTTTAATTTAGTTACAGTTTAATTATTCATGCAGAGCACCAGTAGTTGAACTGCTGCTCCTTCACTTGCTTGCAGCCTTAATATAGAGCTGGAACTATGTGACTTAGTTTAATAGACATGTTAAATTACATAACGAATGTTGTTCAGGAGAAAGCCCTTGTTATTTTGGTAAAGATGCCATACCACCACACTTGACTTAAGTACTGCTCAGTGCTACTAGACAATCTGGGACTGTGCCAGCTGGCAACAAAAACGATAATTAAAGGTTTGTTCACATTGACAGACAATGTCTACGATAATTTCTTATCAGACCACAAAAGCTTGAGGGAGAATAAACATGATACAGTCAGATTCAGTGGTTAATAGTCCAATTATTCATGGGCACTGTTTATACCAACCGTGATGACGTGACCTATCATTCAAAAGCGTTACCTAAAGACCTCGTCGTCCTTTTTCTGCACTTTTCCAAAAGTTTGACAGCATCGTCTTCGTCCTGTTTTTTCTCGCCTCCCTCACATCTTTAATACCAGCAGTTTAAATAGCACTAACTGTCATACTCTGCCATAGACAAGAACATTAATTTAATGAACCCACAGCATTAAAAGCTCTCTTGGATATTAGAGGAGTCATATCTGTGAGTATCCTGCTGTGAGGCCTTACGTGTGCCACAGTTGGCAACTTCAAGTCACAGTCTGGTCAAAGGATAACAAGGGGCTATAGGGGTTATTAATAAAAGCTTGCTTGACAAAACACATTAGCTTATTTTCTGTTGTTTTACACTTTAAATTTATGCAACTGACAATTTAGAGGTGCGTGTTTTGCTTAAAATCAGTCCAACCTTAACTTTGATGACATAAAAGCAACACGCGTGATTAGACAAAATAATCGCCCTGTCTCCGTGAGAAATAGTCCACCGACGCTCCAACGTTTAGAACAAAACTTCCCTTTGAGAAAAACGAGGAGAAGATAATTCACGGGTCAAAATGTAAACCCAGGACTCTGGTTATCTGCTGGGTCAACGCACAGAGTCGGGCAAAGAACATCTGGTGTGAAGTGAACCAGCTGAAGGGTCTGTCTGGAATCAGTGGGAAAGGCGAAAGGTCAGAGTTCGGCCCCGGGGTCGTACGTCTGTGCTCGCCGAGGAAAACAGGGATCTGGAGGTCACCGCAGGTCACAATCCTGAACCGTAAGGCGCAGGAGCAGAGAGCTCGTAGCAGAAAATGCGGAAACGTAACGTCACCTTTTCGCAGTAATTCTTGTTGACATTTCCTCTGCAAACAACTTCTCACAGTGTTTGGGAGAAAACTTATTCAACAGAAATCACGGCTAACATTGTTTGACATTTGTACCTTACCGGGTTTGGACAGAATTCTTGTCAGACTTGCTTTATAGGGACCAGGTTTTCACCTCCTTTGCACTGTACAAAATTAAAAATAACACACTCCTGTGTTTACACTTTTCCATACGTTGAAAATGAAATCCAGGACTGTTAATGTGAGTCAGTGTTTGTGTTTCGAGATCTGATTTCGACAGGTGCTCCATCAAAGGGTTATTTCTGCCTGTGTGTGCGTGTGTTTGTCTTAGTGTGTATACATGTGCATGTGTGCGCTGTATATGCACCCCCCCCCAAAAAAAAGACACCTAAATGTGCCGACATGCCTGCTCATTCCAGATTAAATGCCTCTGTGACTTTTAGCTATGGCTCACCGGCTTCTCATGCATGTGCACGTAGACCAAACACAGTAGCTGATAAATCACCAAATTACCTGGGCTTTTCTTCCAGTAAAAATAACAGTGTTGTGGTCTTAATCTGTTGACTCAGTGCTTGTCTGCTGCTTTGAAATGTTTCACCGCAGCTCCTTTTTATGTGTATGTGCGCGTTTGGATTGATGCAATGACAGTCTCACTCTCACTTTCCTTGGTAGTTTGACTGTAGCTTGTCCGGACATGAAACTCTCCCTTGTTGCCATCAACAGAACAAAATACTTGATGATTTCATATATTCAAATTGGCTCCAAAGCCTCAGATAAGATGAAATTTGCATTAGTGTTCATGTATTGTTTTTTTCTTTGCTTCATTTGTAAAAATGTTTTTTTTAACCACATAAAAATAATCTGGTCTAACAAATTACCAGCCTTAGAGAGATCAAGTTTACTTACTTTACTGTCAAGAGTTATCCACAGAACAAATGGACACACAAACTTCACCAGCAGGAAGAATGTGCTTTGTGCATGAGTAATATGCATGTGTGTGCATGTGTATGTATATGTGTGTTTGTGTTGGATACGCATCAAACACATACACACGCCTTAGCCCCAAGGATACAAGTGAAGCCACTTATTATGCACTTATTTGGATTATGCTGATTTGAGAATGCACAGAATGCAGGAGGATGCGCCGCTGGCTCGTCATAACAGATCGGTCTCCTACACAACCAGCAGAAATTATTAGGGCGTCATTGTGCTTCAAGTTGTCTCACCCAGCCAGACAGAATCCCCCCCCCAAATTAGCAAAGTGTCACGGACTTTACGAGCCGTTTTCTCCACCGCTGCCTTCAAACTATCCGTGTTATCTGTCATCAGCTTTTGTTATAGTTAAAACCTGAGGATTAATGATGTGTCATGAGGACTTTTGGGAAGGATGACGCTGTAGGAAGCAATTTCTCTCTGCTGGATTCTCCGTCGAGCTGATGCATCAAGCTCCACACTAAATATTAATTTATCTAAACCCCTGCTGTAGGTCACAAAAACACTGGAAAGTAGCCGCTTTATCTCTTTCACCATAGCTCTGCTCACACGCTGAACATGGCATGCTGTTAACAGACAGAGGATGGGCCTGGGAGGTCCCACGCAGACAGGTGGTTGACATCAGCTAGAGGGGGGGAAAGAGAGGGAGGGACGGGAGATATGGAGAGGGAGATAGGGAGGCAGAGAGAGACAGAAGCAGCCAGAGAGAGAGAGAGAGAGAGAGAGAGAGAGAGAGTGATGACAGAACGATGCAGAGACCACACAGAAGACAAAATGGTCGGGTCAAGTTTTTAGTATGAGGTGTGAGACTGTAATCAAACAAACAGTGGGAGTGAAGACAACATCAAGTTGTTGTTTTTTTTTTGCAATCCCAAGAGGATTCGGTTCAAGCATGAGTAAGAACACAACAAAGTGGATTTCACTTACCTGTTTTGTTTAACAAGAGAACAAAGCTGAATATTCCAGGTAGTTTCAGCAAGGTTTAATGTTAACGAGAGGGAATCCTTAATCTTTGGTTTTCAATGAGCTTATAGTCATGCTAGCATTACTGTAACAGTATAACATGCTCACTGTGAGCAAGCTGTGATACTTGTGTGATGCATGTTTCATGTTTACCTTTGCATGTATGTGGTCATAAACCAGAATTGTGCAAGTCAGGGGATCATCATCAAGGAACCGTGAAGGACTGTACAAAATGTTGCACCAATCAACCCAGTAGATGTTTATTTTAAAATATCCGAAAAGGTTGACATCCTAGTAGTGCTATGCTGTACATCAAAGTCTAGCACTACTGACCAGACTTTAAACCTTATTCATGATTCCCAGAGACTGAATCAAACTGCCTGTCCTGATTCCCTCATTGGGACCACGTCTTTTTGTACAAAATGCCATCCATCCAATAGTTATTGAGATATTATTTATTATATTGGACTGGCAGGCTACAGCTGTCATCTATAGTTTCTACCACGGCTAAATGATGATTCAAATAACAAAATTAGGATTGGCTCGTTGCTGTGAAAATGCTTTTGCTTCTTTAAGGCCGCATGGCAGCAGGATTTTATCATGCAACTTAGGGCTTCACATGTTTTCCGTCAGTATCCTGGAGCAAGGCACTTACACTGTTGGTTAACCAAACCACCAAATGAAAATTCAATGAAGTTAATGTAATCAAATCCGTTGTACACCGATTTAAAGTGGAAGGCATATCTCAGTGCTAGCTTGCAGCCAGATCACTTCCTCTGTGTTGGAACAACTTCCTAAACACAGTCACCACGAGTTAAAATTGACTCATCATCACTAAAAACCTCCACAGGGGATTTAACCGGAACTTTATTTATTTGCTCTCCTTCCTAGCCACAAATCAAATGTGAACAATATTTCTATGTTTATTGGAAAGTGGAAACTGTCATTACAGAATCCAAGCGAGAGCATTAAAGGAATACCGCACATGCAAATCCAAATGTCTGACGCAACATATACTCAATTTACGTCTACAGGCCCACGCCCATGCTCATGGCATCAGGCGAGAGCGCAGAATAAATGCGGCGTAATGGAAAACGTGGGTGTCTGAGCGAGCACATCTGTCTATTTACGCCCATGTTTCGTTTTATGTTCCGTCGAAAAGCGTACCTGGGTGACTCACCCACAATCGCTTCTCTGCTGTTTTGTTTACAGCGCCGCGTAGTCAAAGTCGCACACAAATCTATATGCTCGATTTTGTCAGGGCCACGAGCTGTGAACGGCACATTCAAATCACAGATATCATATCGTAAGATGAGTCAAACTCGGGATGATGAATCTGAATGAGTCACGCTCACATTAGTCAGCGATCTCTATCAGAAACAGGACTGAGATTTGTTTTGCTTAGTCGCTGTTAGTGACTTTAGCCACGTCACGTACACGCCGATGTTCTCCAAGAGGATTAGAATCAACACAATTGAACTTCTTCTTGGATACATGTTTTTTAAAGTTGTGCACTGATGGATGCCCTGAGACTAAATAAGCAACATGATTTGCAGCAGCTCCGAGACCTGTTGCAGAGGGCATTTTTCTGTTAAAGCTATTGAGGGAAGAAGCGCGGTGATGAAACGCAACATGTCCCTTACTTCTGAATGCTTTCCAACTCCCCACAGCTTTTATTCCTCCCTCCGACCCTGTCCTTGAACTCCTTTGTTTCCACCTCTGTTCCCCTACAACCTAGTCCGTCCTTCTTCTTTCTATCACATGCTCCTTTATCTGTTCAACTCCCAAGACGTCTCATTGCCCATCCCGCCCTCCGCTACACGTTTTCGTCTCTCCACCATCCCTGCGTGTCTCCTTCCTCTCCATCCCCGTGTCTTCATCTCCGTCCGTGGCCAGACGAGCATTCTTGCCTCCAGCCCTCCTCCTCCTCCTCCTCCTCTTCTCCCCTCACTGTTGTGGGATTTCAGATTCTCACCAGGAAGGGGGAGTTATTACCACAGCCATGCCAAAAGATTAACCACTTGTCATGAGAAGATTGTTGAATGTCAAGGTCATAAAAACTAGGGGTCTGGAAAACATGTTAATCATTGTGTTCATCCTGCCTTCAAGGCCTGAAGGACTGGCCTCCCACGTCCACTGGTCCAGCACAGGGAGAGGGTGGGTTGACTGGGGATGGGCCCAATTTTGGGGAGGGAAGAAAAAGGGGGGAGAAACAAGGAGATAAAGCAATTTCACGAACTCACCCTGTGGTGCTTTGGCTGCAGTTTTGCCTCATTGCCAAAAGAACCTCATGCCTGGAGTTCTGCATCCATGACATAAACCCGTAGAGCATCTAACAGCATCACACCACTTAAATTTATTGTCTGTGAGGATGTTTTGTTTAATGAAAGGAGAATTGGGTGAGTTTCGTGTTTGCTTTATCTATCGCTACATCTGCCCACATGTGACTGTAAGCGCACCAAGCAAAGCGAGGGTGTGCCCAAAGTTCAAATTTGTTGAACCTCAACTCAAGTTACACTAACCTTTTGTCTGATGCTTGTGTTTTGCAATTTCAAGAACTGCACAAGAACAATTTGGCCTTGTATCCTACAGATGTTAAGTGCAACACCGCTGGGAGTTCTGGAGCCGTAAATGCCGGGACATCAAACACAGAACACACAGACCTTTGTTTTTCTGCTCCAATGTGAACACACCTTTAGTTTTTATTAACGCACAATAGTTCTTAGTTTGTGATATGCTGATTTTTTTTTTTTTTGCATCTCTAGAGGAATGGGGGGAATGGTCTCACTCATGTTCTGGTTTAATAAATAAACAGTAATGCGTTTCCTAAATGGAAACATATCATAAAGCCACCTGTTCATAAACATGCTCAGGAACATTCATATTACATAACATAGTTTAAAAAGCAAAATAGGGATTTTTTTTTTCTGGGAAAGTGCTGCAAACCACATTATTAAACAAAAAAAAAAGAGGGAGAAGAAAAAAAAACCAAAGATATCCTTTGGTGTACAAAGAGCTGCATTGTTTCACTTTACAGTTTCTATTTGCTACTCATCCTTTTCTTCCAAATCCAATTACTGCTTAAATAAAAGTCAGCTAAAATGTTGTTTATTGTAGATTCCTTTCACAAACACCACAAGGATCCAATCTTTCTATTATGATGAATCATAGTTTAACTTACTGTAAGACAATGTGTGACAATAATGGAAAGGCTGAGGGTTACGCTATAGCCATGTCTCTGCTTTGTCTCCGGGTTACCCTTGTAAATAAAACATGTCTCTGGAACAGATGTGGTGTCAAGAAATGGCATGAAAAGTTTTGCTGCATGTAGCACTGATGAAGGTGTGTGAAATGTTTGCTGAAACTCAGATAAAAATATCATAAGGCTGGAGAGATACAGTTTATTCCAAGGAATGTGGTTCCTGAAACTGTGTAATAGCGTATTGGACTGAATTTTCATGTTGCCTTTTAGTGCTGAAATGCTCTTGATTCAACTTGCTACATCAAAGAAGACGCTATAGTGACTTAAAGTTCATATGCATGTTATTGCACCTATTGTTTCACAGTGCGTTGGTTTTCCCTCTAAACACAATGCTTTGACATCTACTTCTCTTGGACAGTTTGCACTGCTGAAAGAGTAAAAGTGGAGCCATATGCAGTCACAAGTCCCACTTCCAAGAGAAATTCTTTCCAGTGGGAAAGCTAATTAAAATCGTATTATCTGTGTGCTTGGTATGTCTTCATAGAAGAAATTTTACAGCTTTTTAAGCAGTAGCCAATCATTTTATTTCCACAACTCGCAAAACAAAACAAACACACATGCACAGTCTTGATTTAAGATGGTCAAAAGACAAGGGATCCCATCTCCACTTTGAGGGTCTTTGGATTTGATCAGGAAAAGGTTGTGTAATTTTCCCCGGAGACGAGCGAATATCGGTCCGATCCAGCGCTCGGCACCTGCACACATGCGCTTTTTTATAGTGCTGAAATCTGTTCGCTGTTAGACACAGAAACAGACATGTAGCCTGGAAGTTACCTCTGGCTTTAAACTGTTAGAGGAATGATGAACATTTGGTCAGATTCCTGGAGCAAAAGTGGAATGAAAGATAACTGAAAAAAAGACACAGAAACGGAGAAAGGCATGCAGGATGAAGACACTGGCTCTCGGCCAAGTCTGTTCCGTTTAGTTTCCACACCATGGCCGCCTGCTTCCATGATATTCTCAAGATGCCCTCTACAGACATACACAAGCTTTTATTTTACCACAGCTGATAATAACAGTGTTGTAAAACAGGGATATATACATATAAAGAAGTTCTACAGGCGCCAACGTTGGATGCTGGGTAGTCAGTCTCCAATTGCATAGCATCTATTTCGTTTATGGTTTTATTACAGGTACATTTGTTTGAAATGGTTTCATAAAAAGCCTGGGGCTTTGCTGTATTTCAGAGGTTCAAGTGTTGGCAGCGTAGTACCGACCAGGGAAATGTTCAGTAGATGCGTGCATGCTTCTGTGCGGCTGCCAGTTCAATTTGAATGAAAGGTCAGTCTTTTGATAGCTACTTATGTGTAGAGAAATCCATTTGAAAGTTGGAAATGCTTTTACCTGTGTGTCGTTAACTCCAGGCATGTTTTTATTGCTGCGCCCAATAAACCCATTAAATTAATACAAGCTGATGCCAAGCACTGCAGATATTTTCTTTTTCCATTGTGCAGCATTTGGCTCCGAAGCACTTTGTACAGTAAATATTCTTTTGTTCTACATATCTTGCATCATTTGTCATCCCTCTGAGGAGTAAAGTGCTTTAGCAGGTTGTGTGTGGTTGTCAGTTTGACACCGCCTGTCTCATTCTTCCTGTGTCCTGAGGCCAGAGCAGCGGAGTTCGCTGTTTGAAGTGTTCCTGATTTACAACAGGTGCCTCGGTTCTCACAGCAACTCTCTTTGAAACATAAAGACGAAAAGAAGAGATTTTAAATACTAGAATAAAAGCTATGGTCAGAGAATCAAAGACACAGAAAAGTTCCACAAATAGGCTTTTTACTGTGTAATGAC